>NW_027140656.1:300000-563953 GCF_036365525.1 Heterodontus francisci
ACTGAGGTAGTATGGGCCGAGGTTAGAAACAGGAGAGGAGAGGTCACCCTGTTGGGAGTTTTCTGTAGACCTCCGAATAGTTCCAGAGATGTAGAGGAAAGGATAGCGAAGATGATTCTCGACAGGAGCGAGTGTAACAGGGTAGTTGTTATGGGGGACTTGAACTTTCCAAATATTGACTGGAAATACTATAGTTCGAGTACTTTAGATGGGTCAGTTTTTGTCCAGTGTGTGCAGGAGGGTTTTCTGACACAGTATGTAGACAGGCCAACGAGGGGCGATGCCACATTGGATTTGGTACTGGGTAATGAACCCGGCCAAGTGTTAGATTGAGATGTAGGTGAGCACTTTGGTGATAGTGATCACAATTCGGTTAGGTTTACCTTAGCGATGGGCAGGGACAGGTATGTACCGCAGGGCAAGTATTATAGCTGGGGGAAAGGAAATTATGATGCGATTAGGCAAGATTTAGGATGCGTAGGATGGGGAAGGAAACTGCAGGGGATGGGCACAATCGAAATGTGGAGCTTATTCAGGGAGCAGCTACTGCGTGTCCTTGATAAGTATGTACCTGTCAGGCAGGGAGGAAGTTGTCGAGCGAGGGAGCCATGGTTTACTAAAGAAGTTGAAGCGCTTGTCAAGAGGAAGTAGAAGGCTTATGTTAGGATGAGACGTGAAGGCTCAGTTAGGGCGCTTGAGAGTTACAAGCTAGCCAGGAAGGATCTAAAGGGAGGGCTAAGAAGAGCGAGGAGAGGACACGAGAAGTCATTGGCGGATAGGATCAAGGAAAACCCTAAGGCTTTCTATAGGTATATCAGGAATAAAAGAATGACTAGAGTTAGATTAGTGCCAATCAAGGATAGTAGTGGGAAGTTGTGTGTGGAATCAGAGGAGATAGGGGAAGCGTTAAATGAATATTTTTCGTCAGTATTTACAGTAGAGAAAGAAGATGTTGTCGAGGAGAATACTGAGATACAGACTACTAGGCTAGATGGGATTGAGGTTCACAAGGAGGAGGTTTTAGCAATTTTGGAAATGTGAAAATAGATAATTCCCCTGGGCCAGATGGGATTTATCCTAGGATTCTCTCGGAAGCTAGGGTGGAGATTGCAGAGCCTTTGACCTTGATCTTTATGTCGTCATTGTCGACAGCAATCGTGCCGGAAGACTGGAAAATAGCAAATGTTGTATCTTTGTTCAAGAAGGGGAGTAGAGACAGCCCTGGTAATTAAAGACCTGTGAGCCTTACTTCGGTTGTGGGTAAAATGTTGGAAAAGGTTATAAGAGATAGGATTTATAATCATCTTGAAAAGAATAAGTTCATTAGCGATAATCAGCACGGTTTTGTGAAGGGTAGGTCGTGCCTCACAAACCTTATTGAGTTTTTTGACAAGGTGACCAAACAGGTGGATGAGGGTAAAGCCGTGGATGTGGTGTATATGGATTTCAGTACGGCGTTTGATAAGATTCCCCACGGTAGGCTATTGCAGAAAATACGGAAGTATGGGATTGAAGGTGATTTAGTGCTTTCGATCAGAAATTGGCTAGCTGAAAGAAGACAGAGGGTGGTGGTTGATGGCAAATGTTCATCCTTGAGTTTAGTTACTAGTGCTGTACCGCACGGATCTGTTTTGGGGCCACTGCTGTTTGTCATTTTTATAAATGACCTGGATGAGGGTGTCGAAGGGTGGGTTAGTAAATTTGCAGATGACACGTAGGTCGGTGGAGTTGTGGATAGTGCTGAAGGATGTTGTAGGTTACAGAGGGACATAGATAGGCTGCAGACCTGGGCTGAGAGATGGCAAATGGAGTTGAATGCGGAAAAGTGTGAGGTGATTCACTTTGGAAGGAGTAACATGAATGCAGAGTACTAGGCTAATGGGAAGATTCTTGGTAGTGTAGATGAGCAGAGAGATCTTGGTGTCCAGGTACATAAATCTCTGAAAGCTGCCACCCAGGGTAATAGGGCTGTTAAGAAGGCATATGGTGTGTTAGCTTTTATTAGTAGGGGGATCGAGTTTCGGAGCCACGAGGTCATGCTGCAGCTGTACAAAACTCTGGTGAGGCCGCACTTGGAGTATTGCGTGCAGTTGTGGTCACCACATTATAGGAAGGATGTGGAAGCTTTGGAAAGGGTGCAGAGGAGATTTACTAGGATGTTGCCTGGTATGGAGAGACGGTCTTACGAGGAAAGGCTGAGGGACTTGAGGTTGTTTTCGTTGGAGTGTAGGAGGAGGAGAGGTGACTTAATAGAGACATATAAGATAATCAGAGGGTTAGATAGGGTGGATAGTGAAAGTCTTTTTCTTCGGATGGTGATGGCAAACACGAGGGGACATAGCTTTAAGTTGAGGGGTGATAGATATAGGACAGATGTTAGAGGTAGTTTCTTTACTCAGAGAGTAGTAGGGGCGTGGAACGCCCTGCCTGCAACAGTAGTGGACTCGCCAACTTTAAGGGCATTTAAGTGGTCATTGGATAGACATATGGATGAAAATGGAATAGTGTAGGTCAGATGGTTTCACAGGTCGGCGCAACATCGAGGGCCGAAGGGCCTGTACTGCGCTGTAATGTTCTATGTTCTAAAGTACCTCAGCGGCATCCGTATCTGGTGAAGCACTGTGCACTCTTCATCCGCAGGTCTGTAAGGAGGTCTCCACTTCCTCATTGGCACCTCGTTCTTTAAATAGTAACACTCTGCAACTCCCTCTGCTTCATTTTTGGTTTGGACAGTCTGTGCCTTTTTTAACACTGGGTCAGGTGGTTGAGCCTCAACTAAGGACGATCTGTTTAACACATCCTTTGGGTCCTCTAACTTCCCAAAGAAGGTTTCAGATAACCAGACAGCAGGGTCATCTGTCTGCAGTGTCAGTTCAGGGGATTGTTTGGCCATGGACCGAGTCACCACACAATCAGTAAGAATGCCAGGGACCTTCTCCTGTAACTGTTCCGAAGAAGGGTCACTGACCCGAAACGTTAACTCTGCTTCTCTTTTCACAGATGCTGCCAGACCTGATGAGTGGTTCCAGCATTTCTTGTTTTTATTTCTCCTGGAACTGCTCTGTCTCCCTGACCTCTTTTGGTCGCTCCAGAGCTACTGGGGAAGATGCCACATTTTCCCCTGTCAGATAATTACCCAGGAGCTGATCGACCCCTCCACCGGTAAACTAGGTACAATCCCCATGGTTACCAGTCTTGAAACTGGGTCACATTCCAAGTGCAGTCGATATACAGGTATGGTCATATATCATCTTCCGATACCATTCACTAACACTCTAGCATTCACTGCACTCTCTCGGGTAAAGGTCTTTTCCCAGCAGAAGGGTTTGTTTGGCGCCTGTATCCCTCAGTATGACTATGGGTTTGCTTGCCCCTCTCGAGGGGTATGGGGTCACTTTTCCTTGGAATACAAATTCCTGGTAACTCTCAGGGATTTTGTTAAGTTTTCCCGCACTCTCTGTGGTGGGGTTACTGTGTCTGACCGTTACAGTTAAAGGCACAGCCTGACCTGCTGTGCTTTCCATCAGGGCCCGTTTTCCAGCACTGATCTGGTGGACTCTGAATAATCCTACAGGTTTTCCCCGTCACTTCCATTAGTCAACTCGATGGTGACCTGCCTTATTACAGTGGAAACACGCAGATCTTCAGCCATTACTCCTGCTCTCAGCACCTATTTGGCCTGAGGATGAACCCTTGTGTGTCCCGCTTCTTGCCCATGGCTGCTCGGGCTCCGATCTCCCTTCCACCTTTTATTCTCGGATCTTTGGGGTGACGAGGAATGGGTTTTCCTCTGGGGTTAAGGCTTTGTGTACATGGGAAAATTCATCAGCCAGAATACCTTTGAACCTTCTGTCCCTCTTTGTGTGTTTTACTGGGAGGGGGCGAGTTTGTGAACTCCTCGAGAGGGATCACCGCTCTGAGGGTTTCATATGTGGGCTCTATCTTGAGCGCTCATATCACTGGCCAAAAACAAACACAAAAATGGACTGTAAAATCTTCTATAGATACGTGAAAAGGAAACGTTTAGCTAAGACAAATGTGGGTCCATTACAGGCAGTGTCAGGAGAATTTATAATGAGGAATCGAGAAATGGAAGAGAAGCTAAATGATTACTTTGTGTCTGTCTTCACTGAGGAAGATACAAGAAATCTCCCAGAATTAGAGATCCAAGGGATTCGTGTGAATGAGGAAATGGATTTAATTAGTATGAGTAAGAAGGTTGTCTTGGAGAAATTAATGGAGCTGAAGGTTGACAAGTCCCCAGGACCTGATATTTTACATCCCAGAGTGTTGAAAGAGGAAGCTTTGGAAATAGTGGATACATTGGTGAATATCTTTCAATATTCTGTAGATTCTGGAACTGTTCCTGTAGATTAGAAGATAGAAAATGTCTCCCCAGTATTTAAGAATGGAGGGAGAGAGAAAACAGGGCACTACAGACATGTTAGCCTTACATCAGTCGCTGGGAACAAGCTATACTCTATTCTAAAGAATGTGATAAATGGATCTGATTAGGTAGAGTCAACATGGATATATAAACGGGAAACAATGTTTGACAATCCTGTTGGAGTTTTTTGAGGATGTTGCTCACAGAATTGATAAAGGGAATTCGGTGGACGTGGTACACTTGGATTTTCAGAAAGCTTTTGATAAAGTCCCCGACAGGAGGTTGGTTAGTAAAATTGAAGCACATGGGATAGGAGATAATGTACTGGCATGGATTAAGGATTAGATAACAGGCAGAAAGCAGAGAGTAGGAATAAATGAGTCATTCTTGCCTTGGCAGGCTGTGACTAGTGGGGTACTGCAGGGATCAGTGCTTGGGCCCCGGCTGTTCACAATATGTATCAATGACTTGGATGTGGGGACCAGTGTAATATTTCCAGGTTTTCGATGCCAGTAAACTAGATGGGAAAGAGTGTTGATGAGGAAGATGCAAAGCGGCTTCAAGGGGATTTGGACAGCCGTAGTGAGTGGGCAAGAACATGGCAGTTGAAATATAATGTGGAAAAATGTGCGGTTATCCACTTCGGTAGCAGGAACAGATGTGCAGAGTATTTCTTAAACGGTAAGAGATTAGAAAGTGTAGTTGTACGAAGGGACCTGGATGTCCTCATCAATAAGTCACTGAAAACAAACATGCAGGTGCAGAAAGCAGTGAGGAAGACTAATGGTATGTTAGCCTTTATTGAAGTGGATTTGAGTGCAGTAGTAGTGACGTTTTGCTGCAATTGTATGGAAACTTGGTTAGACTGCCCCTGGAGTAATGTGTGCAGTTTTGGTCCCCTTACCTGCGGAAGGATGTTATGATCATAGAGGGAGGACAATGACGGTTCATCAAACTTGTTTGTTCCCGAGATGGCGGGACCATCCCATGAAGAGAGATTGGGGAAACTGGGCCTGATTTCTCTAGAGTTTCGAAGAATGAGAGGTGATCTTATTGAAACCTACAAAATACTGAAAGTGATAGACAGGGTAGATGCAGCTAACATGTTTCCCCTGGTTGGGGAGTCTAGAACCAGGGGAAACAATTTCAAAATAAGTGGAAATCCACTTAGGACAGAGATGAGGAGACATGCCTTTTCTCAGAGGGTTGTGAATCTTTGGAATTCTCTACCCCAGAGGGCTGTGGAAGCTCAGTCATTGAGTATGTTTAAAGCAGATATTAACAGATTTATAAATGGAGTCATAGAGTAGTACAGCATAGAAACAGGCCATTCGGCCGTCCGCGTCTGGGCTGACTATAATGCCGATCCATACTAATCCCAACTGCTTGCATTAATTCCATATCCCTCTATGCCTTGCTCATTCAAGTACCTGTCCAGATGCCTCTTAAATGTCACTACTGTTCCTGCCTCCACCACATCCTCAGGCAGTTCATTCCAAATACCCACTATTCTTTGTGTGAAACATTTACCCCTTTGATCCCTTTAAACCTCCTCCCTCTCACCTTAAATCTATGCCCTCTAGTTTTAGTCACCCCTACCATGGGAAACAGACTCTGGCTATCTCCCCTATCTATACCTCTCATAATTTTATATACCTCTATCATGTCTCCTCTCAGCCTCCTTCGTTCCAGGGAAATCAGACCCAGCCTATCCAGTCTCTCTTTATAACTCAATCTCTTCAAACCAGGCAACATCCTTGTGAATCTTTTCTGCACCCTCTCTAGCTTAATCACATCTTTTGTGTAGTGCGGCGACCAGAACTGCCCACAATACTCCAAATGCGGCCTAACCAAGTTATGCACAACTGTAACATGACGTCCCGACTCTGTTCCTCAATGCCTCGGCCTAAATACCAGTGACATAACGGGAAATGGGGATTGTGTCAGAAAAAGACATTGAAGTGGATGATCAGCTATTATCATATTGAATGGTGGAACAGGCTCGATGTCCTACTGCTGCTCCTATGTTCCAATGTTCCGAAATTGCTTAACTCTTTCAAACGCCAGGTAGGTTTGGTCAAGCTGCTTTCCAAAGATTCTGAATTTCTGCTGGTCCAGCTCCAGTACTATCTCATATGGGCCAGGATAGCATTTTCAGTCCGCTCATAATCTGATGAACTTTCATCTTTCCTGTCATTTTATTTTGTAAAAACAGCATCCAGTTCTCTGACGGTCATTGCAGTTGCTTTGAAAACTTTTTAAAAGTAATGAAAAGTGCTGCCATATCCTCCTCATTGAACTTTAGAATGGACTGGGAGAACTTTCAGAGCTCAGCACATGGTCCTGAGCTAGGGATAGCTCCGTCAGCAGCTGTGCCTTCACTGGGTGTACTGGGAATTCCTCTAGTTGTTTGAGCCACCTTAACTCCCTTTTCTCCTTCTCCTTCTGGAACACTCTTATATTTTCCCTTTCTTGACTCTCATTCTGCTCTTTCTCGCTCTCTCTGGAATTCTAATTCAAGTCTCTTCTGTTCTAGTTTTACCTTAGCTAACATTACTCTATCTGTTAGTGATTCTAACCCTGTTTGAGCCTTCAGCTTCAAGTGAAATATGGTTGGTCACAGTCTTACTATTTCGGGTTTCCTAGCTTTTGACGGAGTGTAATCCCTAACCTTCCAGCTACATTACTCAACTTTCCAGCAGACAGGGTTTTAACCTGTACCAAGTTACTTCACTCTGTATGTAACACCTTTATTCAAAAAGGGAGGCAGACAGAAAGCAGGAAACTACAGGCCAGTTAGCTTCACATTTGTCTTGGGGAAAAAGTTGGAAGCTATTATTAGAGGTGGTATAATCGGCACTTAGACCAAATCGAGGTAATCAGGCAGAATCAATATGGATTTATGAAAGTTAAATCATGTTTAATCAGTTTGTTGGAGTTCCTTGATGGAGTTACATGTGCTGTGGATCAAGGGGAACCGGTGGATGTACTGTACTGATCAGATGCCACATCAAAGTTTATCGCAGAAAATAAAAGCTCATGGTGAACGGAGTAACTTATTGGTATGATAGAAGATTGAGTAGCGAACAGGAAACCGAGTGTCGGCATAAATGGGTCATTTTCTGGTTGGCAAGATTAAACAAGTGGTGTGCGACGGGGATCAGTGCTGGGGCTTCACCTTTTCACAATTTATATTAATGAATTGGATGAAGGGACCGAAGGTATAGTTGCTAAATTTTCCGATGACACAAAGATATGTAGGAAACTAAGTTGTGAACAGGACATAGGGGACTGCAAAGGAATATAGATAGGTTAAGTGAGTGGGAAAAGACCTGGAAAATGGAGTATACTGCAGGAAAGTGTGAAATTGCCCACTTTGGCAGGAACAATAAAAAGGAAGCCTGTTATCTAAATGGTGAGAGATTGCAGTGCTCTGAGATGCAGAGGGATCTGGGTGTCCAAGTGCATGAATCACAAAAGGCGAGTATGCAGGTACAGCACGCAATTGGAAAACTAATAGAATGTTATTGTTTACTGCAAGAGAAATTGAATAGCAAAGTATGGAGGTCATGCTTCAGTTTCACAGGGCATTGGTGAGACCACATCTGGAGTACTGTGTACAGTTTTGGTTCCTTGTTAATAGAAGAATGTAAATGTATTGGGGGCAGTAAAGAGAAGGCTTATTAGACTGATACTTGGAATGGGTGGGCCGTCTTATGTGGGAATATTGGACAGGCTGGGCTTGTATCCGCTGCAGTTTGGAAGGGCAAGAGGCGACTTGATTGAAACATATAGGACTCTGAGGGGTCTTGACGGGGTGGATGTGGAAAGGATGTTTCCCATTGTGGGAGAATCTAGAATTAGGGGTCACTATTTAAAAATAAGGGGGGGGGGGTCACCCATTTAACACACAGATGAGGAGATTTTTTTTCTGTGAGAGTCGTGTGTTTTTGGAATTCTCTTCCTCAAAAGGCGCTGGAAGCAGAGTCTTTGAATATTTGTAAGGCAGAGGTAGATAGATTATTGATAAGCAAGGGGTTGAAGGTTATCGGGGGCTGGTGGAAATGTGAAGTCGAGTTTACAATCAGATTAGTCATGATCTTATTGAATGGCAGAGCAGGCCTGAGGGGCCGAGTGCCCTACTCCTGCTCCTAATTCATCTGTTCATATTTTCATAAACTGTGGCTTAGGATGGTACTGTCTCCGAATGTGAACTTTTTAGTGCTGTAGCAGCGAAAGCCACAATAAAACCTACATTGAAATCTTCATTTTTTTTCTGGGAATCAATTGTTTTTCCTACATCTAATTTCTCGTTTGTCATTGGGTTACAATCAATTTCTGTTACAGCCATGTGAGGAGGGGTCCCAGGTCCCCTCGTGTCCTATCTCAGAATTGACCACAAAGGCTTTAATCCTTTTTAGCAGTGGACGTGCTGACCACCTCAGTGAGTCTTTTACCTTGTACTTTTATTGTGCTCGTGGAAGAGCCAATCAGACAGGTTTTCTTGAGATTAAACAAGAGGTGAGTTTATTATACTTAACAAACTAAACTGGATCGAAATAAAATAATAAACATGTACGCTACACATTCACGCAGACACGAGAATCATACACAAATAAATTAGAGTGAGAAATACACTGGTGTTGGATGAGAGTCCATGATAAATAAAAAAAAATACACAGTCTGTGAGGTTGGATAATTCTGTGGTCTGCGCCTTTGCCACCCTTACATATGAGTTTCATGTCATCTTCAGGGGTTTAAATTGTTTATTTTTACATTTAATTCTATATCATGTATCTATCTATATGTCAGGAACAGCAATGGTTCTCATACTGACCCCTGAGAAATAGCACTGTACACCCCCCCTCCCCCAGAATAAACAATGTCTGTTCACAACTTCTCTCTGCTTTCTGTCCCTGAGTCAATGTCATACCCATACTATCACTCTCACATTAATCCATGTCTTCCATTTTTCGTAACAAGTCTATGAAATGTCATTTGATCACAGGCCTTTTGAAAGTTCATCTACATAACACGAAACACGCTGTCCTCATCAACACTCACAGTTATGTCATCAACTAACTTGATCAAGATTATCAGACATGATTGGTTATCAAGCTATCCATCCTGTTTGTCATTTATTATCAGATGTTTTTCCAAGAAAGATATATTTTTGAGCTGGGTTATGGCCTCTAGAAATTTCCAATCGCCGACATTAGACTGATTGGTCAGAAGTTACAGGGTTTATCCCATCTCTTTTTTTAAACAGGGTGCATAATTTACAGTACTCCACTCCCCTGTCACTACTCCCATAGCCAAGGAGGAGTGAAAGCTTCTGGCCAGTGACTCTACCACTCATTCCCTGAACAAACCTCATACATAACATCCAGTCTGGGTAAATGTTCTACTTTATTTTGGAACACTAAATGCTGGTTTGACAGGGGTTAACTGTATCTGTTTGTTCAGTGTGTGTAATTAATGTCAGTCTCCATGGACCCTAATTGTGTCATTGGAGAGTTTTCCTCTTCTATTAATAAGGGATTTCCTCCAATGTGTTGTTCCAAGCCGGGAGCGTCACCCCCACACTAACAGCAGCTCCAGAGAGCGGAAAAGGATTGATCAGAATCTGAGAACAATAGATTGGAATGTAACAAAAATGGGCAGCAAGAGTTTACCCTATTGGTTTGGCGAAGTTACTGCAGATTATTATTGGAGAACATTAGAAATGCGCATCTATTATGCACTGAAGATGATTGAAACGATTTACTATCCCATCCTCGCTATTATTGGTGTCCCTGGTAAGTCTCTGTATCCAACTATTATATCTATAAACCATATGTCACTGACTTGTGTTCTTGCCATGTAAATCCTGGGAATACTGAAGCCTCTGTCTTCAGTCTCTTTCACAAAATCTGTTCCCGATCCACTGTCTGTATCCACCTCACTAGCAAATGTCTGAGACTGAACCAGACAGTTTACTACTTCTATGTTCTATTTATACCTGAACTGAGTTCATCGCCATGTTCTCTCCATCACTTAACCTGCCTACTGCCACTTCTGTAAGATCACCCGTCTCCACCTCTGTCTCAAAACATCTCCTGCATAAACCCACATCCGTGCCTTTGTTAAATCCACACTAGATTATTCCAATTCTGTCCTGGTCACCCTTCCAGTTATAATCCTCCATAAACCACAGCCCATCCGGAACTCTGCTGCCTGTATCCTAACTCACATCAAATCCCGATCACCCATCACCCCTGTGCTCACTGATCTACATTGGCTCCCAGTCTGGCAGCACCTTAATTTAAATATTCTCATTCTTGTGTTTGAATCCCTCCATGGCCTCACCCCTCCAATTAGTCCCATCCCCCTGTCCATATCCCATATTCTTGAAAATCATATCAGAATTGGACACAATTCTCCAGCTGGGACCAAACCAATGATGTATAAAAATCAGCATTTCCTCCTGAGTTTCATTACTCTGTGCCTCTCTCTAACACCAAGGACACTACATGTTACCTTCAATGATCTGTGTGTGTACACCGCAGGTCTCTCCAATCCTTCACCCACTTTATAATGGTACCATTTAGTTTATATTGTTTCTCCTCATATTTCCTACCCAAATGTCTCACTTCACACTTCACTGTGTTAAATTACATCTGCCATGTTCCTGCCCACTTTACCAGTCAGTCTCTGTCCTCCTGAAGTCTGTTACTATCCTTCACACTGTTTATTAACATTTCTGAGCTTCCTGCCATCTGAAAACTTTGACATTATCCCCTCTGTACACAAGCCCATTGTATTAACATACAGCAACTGTGATCCCAACAGTGACCCCGGGGAATCCCACTGTGTACTTCCCTCCAGACTGAACAGCAACCATTCTCCACTACTCTCTGCTTTCTGTCACTTAGCTAACTTCCTGCATGCTGGCATTGAATATAAAAAAAGAGCTGCATTTCTATAGCGCCTTTCATGACCACTGGACGTCACAAAGCATCTTACTCCCAACTGATACTTTTTAAAGTGCAGTCACTCTTGTAATCTCTGATGGAGAGCAAACTCCCACAAGCAGCAATGTGATAATAATCAGTCCTGTTTTTGTGATGTTGATTTAATGATAAATATTTACCAGGACACAGGGAATAATTCCCTTACTCTGCTTCTAAATAGTACGATGGGATATTTAACATCCACCTGAGAGGAGAGACGGGGCCTTGGTTTAACGTTTCATTCTAAAGATGGTGCATCTGGCAGTGCAATACTCCCACGGTACTGCACTACAGTGTCAGCCTTGATTCTTGTGATCAAGTCCTGCAGTGACACTTGATCCTAGAAGCTTGTGACTGAAAGGGGAGAGAGCTGCAAACTGAGTCACGGCTGATATTGGTCCTTTAATCCCATATGTTTCTAATTTGGTAACACAGCTGTTATGTGGGACATTATCAAACACCTGGTGAAAGGATAGGAATATTGGGAAAGTACAGGCAGGAACAATCATAGAATTATAGAATAGCATTGCACTGAAGGAGGCCATTTGGTCCATCAAGTCTGTGCTGTCACTTTGGAAGAGCTTCCAGTTAGTCCCACACCCGGGCTCTTTCCCAGATTCTTCCATTTTTTTCTCCTTAAGATATCTGTGCAATTGCTGTTTGGAATCTACTATTGAATCTGTATCCTTCAGCCTATCAGACAATACATTACAAATCCTAAACACCCATTGCATAAAAACATCCCTGTGTCACCTCTGCTTCTTGTGTCCAATCACCGTAAATCTGTGTCCTCTGGTTAATGGCCCCTCGCACATTGGAAACAATTTCATTTTATTTAATTTATCTAAACTCCACATAATCTTAAACATTTCGATCAGACCTCCTTTTAAATTTCCCGACTCTAAGGTGAACATTCCCAGCTACATAACTGTAATTCCTCATCCCTGGAAAAGTTCCAGTAAAACTCTTTTATCCCCTCTCCAAAGGTTTCATGTGCTTACTAACGTGGGTTTCCCAGTATTGGACACAATATTCCAGGTGGAGATGAACTAGTCTTTTCTATAGGTTTAATATAACATCCTATTCTACTCTGTGTCTTTAAAAATAAAGCCTAAGTATCTATTTGCTTTGTTAACTGTTTGTTAACCTGTTCAGCTAACTTCAAAGATTGCACACAAACACCCCAGGTCTCTCTTTTATTCTCACCACTTGTAAAGTGGTTCCATTTAGCTTATATTATCTCTCCTCATGCATCCGCATGCAGCTCACCATCACCTTCGCAAGGGCAATTATGGATGGACAATAAATGCTGGTCTAGTCAGTGACACCCACATCCCATGAACAAATAATAGAATTAGAATTTAGAATTAGAATATTACAGCGCAGTACAGGCCCTTCGGCCCTCGATGTTGCGCCGATCATCTGACCTACACTATTCCATTTACATCCATATGTCTATCCAATGACCACTTAAATGCCCTTAAAGTTGGCGAATCTACTACTGTTGCAGGCAGGGCGTTCCACGCCCCTAATACTCTCTGCGTAAAGAAACTACCTCTGACATCTGTCCTATATCTTTCACCCCTCAACTTAAAGCTATGTCCCCTCGTGTTTGCCATCATCATCCGAGGAAAAAGACTCTCACTATCCACCCTGTCCAGCCCTCTGATTATCTTATATGTCTCTATTAAGTCACCTCTCCTCCTCCTTCTCTCTAACGAAAACAACCCCAAGTCCCTCAGCCTTTCCTCGTAAGACCTTCCTTCCATACCAGGCAACATCCTAGTAAATCTCCTCTGCACCCTTTCCAAAGCTTCCACATCCTTCCTATAATGCGGTGACCAGAACTGCACGCAATACTCCAGGTGCGGTCTCACCAGAGTTTTGTACAGCTGCAGCATGACCTCGTGGCTCCGAAACTCGATCCCCCTACTAATAAAAGCTAACACACCATATGCATTCTTAACAGCCCTATTAACCTGGGTAGCAACTTTCAGGGATTTATGTAGCTGGACACCAAGATCTCTCTGCTCATCTACACTACCAAGAATCTTCCCATTAGCCCAGTACTCTGCATTCCTGTTACTCCTTCCAAAGTGAATCACCTCACACTTCTCCGCATTAAACTCCATTTGCCATCTCTCAGCCCAGCTCTGCAGCCTATCTATGTCCCTCTGTACCCTACATCATCCTTTGGCACTATCCACAACTCCACCGACCTTCGTGTCATCCGCAAATTTACTAACCCACCCTTATACACCCTCATCCAGGTCATTTATAAAAATGAAAAACAGCAGTGGCCCCAAAACAGATCCTTGCGGTACACCACTAGAAACTATACTGCGGGATGAACATTTACCATCAACCACCACCCTCTGTCTTCTTTCAGCTAGCCAATTTCTGATCCAAAGCACTAATTCACCTTCAATCCCATACTTCTGTATTTTCTGCAATAGCCTACTGTGGGGAACCTTATCAAACGCCTTACTGAAATCCATATACACCACATCCACGGCTTTACCCTCATCCACCTGTTTGGTCACCTTGTCAAAAAACTCAATAAGGTTTGTGAGGCACGACCTACCCTTCACAAAACCGTGCTGACTATCTCTAATGAACTTATTCTTTCCAAGATGACTATAAATCCTATCTCTTATAACCTTTTCCAACATTTTACCCACAACCGAAGTAAGGCTCACAGGTCTATAATTACCAGGGCTGTCTCTACTCCCCTTCTTGAATAAGGGGACAACATTTGCTATCCTCCAGTCTTCCGGCACTATTCCTGTCGACAATGACGACATAAAAATCAAGGACAAAGGCTCTGCAATCTCCTCCCTGGCTTCCCAGAGAATCCTAGGATAAAGCCCATCTGGCCCAGGGGACTTATCTATTTTCACACTTTCCAAAATTGCTAACACCTCCTCCTTGTGAACCTCAATCCCATCTAGCCTAGTAGGCTGTATCTCAGTATTCTCCTCAACAACATTTTCTTTCTCGACTGTAAATACTGACGAAAAATATTCATTTAACACTTCCCCTATCTCCTCCGATTCCACACACAACTTCCCACTACTATCCTTGATTGGCCCTAACCTATCTCTCGTCATTCTTTTATTCCTGATATACCTATAGAAAGCCTTAGGGTTTTCCCTGATCCTATCCGCCAATGACTTCTCGTGTCCTCTCCTTGCTCTTCTTAGCCCTCCCTTTAGATCCTTCCTGGCTAGCTTGTAACTCTCAAGCGCCCGAACTGAGCCTTCACGTCTCATCCGATCATAAGCCTTCTTCTTCCTCTTGACAAGCGCTTCAACTTCTTTAGTAAACCACGGCTCCCTCGCTCGACAACTTCCTCCCTGCCTGACAGGTACATACTTATCAAGGACACGCAGTAGCTGCTCCTTGAATAAGCTCCACATTTCGATTGTGCCCATCCCCTGCAGTTTCCTTCCCCATCCTACGCATCCTAAATCTTGCCTAATCGCATCATAATTTCCTTTCCCCCAGCTATAATTCTTGCCCTGCTGTATATGCCTGTCCCTGCCCATCGCTAAGGTAAACCTAACCGAATTGTGATCACTATCACCAAAGTACTCACCAACTTCTAAATCTAACACCTGGCCGGGTTCATTACCCAGTACCAAATCCATTGTGGCATCGCCCCTGGTTGGCCTGTCTACATACTGTGTCAGAAAACCCTCCTGCACACACTGGTCAAAAACAGACCCATCTAAAGTACTCGAACTATAGTATTTCCAGTCAATATTTGGAAAGTTAAAGTCCCCCATAACAACTCCCCTGTTACTCTCGCTCCTGTCAAGAATCATCTTTGCTATCCTTTCCTCGACATCTCTGGAACTATTCGGAGGTCTATAGAAAACTCCCAACAGGGTGACCTCTCCTCTCCTGTTTCTAACCTCGGCCCATACTACCTCAGTAGACGAGTCCTCAAACGTCCTTTCTGCCACTGTAATACTTTCCTTGATTAACAATGCCACACTCCCCCCCCCCCATCTTTTACCCTCTTCTCTGTTCTTAGTGAAACATCTAAATCCCGGAACCCGCAACATCCATTCCTGTCCCTGCTCTACCCATGTCTCCGAAATGGCCACTACATCGAGATCCCAGGTACCATGCTCCTGGCGTTGAAGTAGACACATTTTAAACCAAGCTCTTGCTTGCCAGTGCCCTCTTGTGTCTTTATAACCTTATCCCTGACCTCACTACTCTCAACATCCTGCACACTGGAACTACAATTTAGGTTCCCATCCCCCTGTTGAATTAGTTTCAACCCCCCCCCCCTCGAAGAGCACTAGCAAATCTCCCCCTCATTATATTGGTACCCCTCTGGTTCAGGTGAAGACCATCCTGTTTGTAGAGGTCCCACCTACCCCAGAAAGAGCCCCAATTATCCAGGAAACCAAAACCCTCCCTCCAACACCATCCCTGCAGCCACGTGTTCAACTCCTCTCTCTCCCTATTCCTCGCTTTGCTATCACGTGGCACGGGCAACAACCCAGAGATAACAACTCTGTTTGTTCTCGCTCTAAGCTTCCACCCTAGCTCCCAGAATTTCTGCCTTAAATCCCCATCTGTCTTCCTACCTATGTCGTTGGTGCCTATGTGTACCACAACTTGGGGCTGCTCCCCCTCCCCCTTGAGGATCCCAAAAACACGCTCCGAGACATCACGTACCCTGGCACCTGGGAGGCAACACACCAACCGTGAGTCTCTCTCGTTCCCACAAAACCTCCTATCTGTTCCCCTAACTATGGAGTCCCCAATGACCAATGCTCTGCTCCTCTTACCCCTTCCCTTCTGAGCAACAGGGACAGACTCTGCGCCAGAGACCCGTATCCCATTGCCTCATCACCTCACACTTCCCTGTATTAAATTTTATCTGCCACTTCTCTGCCCATTCTGATAGCCTATCTCTATCCTGTTGTAGGCAGTTTATATCATCCTCACTGTTTACCACTCCTCCAAGTTTGGTGTCATCGGCAAATTTTGAGATTCTACTCTGAATTCCAAGATCGAAGTAATGGTTCAATTGAATCTGAATAGACTGTTGTATGAAAGTCCATGTAAACCCCATCAACACCATTGCCTTCATCAACTCTCTCTGTTACCACCTCAAAAACTCCAGCAAGTTAAACATGATTTTCCCTTAAGAAATCCATGCTGGCTTTCCTTTATTAACTCGCATTTGTCATGTGACTATTGATTTTGTCCCAAATTATTTTTTCTAAACGTTTTCCCACCACTGTAATTAAACTGACTGGTTTAACTGTAGTGGCTGGGCTTATCTCTACACCCTCTTTTGAACAAGGGTGTAACGTTTGCAATTTTGCAGCCCTCTGTCATCACCCCTGAGTCTAAGGAAGATTGAAAAATTATGGTCAGTACCTCTGCGATTTCCACCCTCACTTCCCTCAGTATCCTTGGATGCATGTTATCTAGTCCTTGTCTTTATCCACTTCAAGTACAGATAGCTTAACTAATACTTCCTCTTTGTCAATTTTAAACAACTCTAGTGTATGACTTACCTCCTCTTTCAACATTGCCTGGGTTGCATCTTAGAATCATAAAACGTTTATTGCACAGAAAGAGACCACTTGGCCCATCGTGCTACCTAAAAATGATCCATCCATTCTAATCCCACGTTCCAGAATTTGATAGATTATGGCACATGAGGTGCATATTCCGTTTGGAATGAGTTGTGGGTTCCTGCCTTAAATACCCTTCCGGGCAATGAATTCCAGACACCCACCACCCTCTGGGAGAAAGTAAAGTCCTCATCTCCCCTATAGTCTTTCTACCAAGCACTTTAAATCTATGCCACTTCGTCACTGATCTCTCTGCTAAGGTGAATCGACCCTTCACCTCCACTCCATCCAGGCCTCACGCAATTTTGTACATTTCAATCAGATCTTCCCCCTGCCTTCTCTGTTCCAAGGAGAAGAGCCCCAGACGATCGAACCTTTCTTCATAGATACATTTTTACAATACTGGCAGCATCCTCGTAAATCTCCTCTGTACCCTCTCTAGTGCAATTACATCCTTTCTGTAATGAGGTGACCAGAACTGTACACAGTACTCAAGTTGTGGTCTAACGAGTGAGTTCTACATTTCCAGCGTAACCTCCCTGCTCTTTTATTTTATACTTCAGCTAATAAAGGAAAGAATTCCATATCTTCTGCCTTGCAAAAGATAGATGCAATGTATTTATTTAGTGCCTCAACTATGCCCTCTGCCTCCATGTGTAAATCCCCTTTATGGTCCCAAATCGGCCCCATTCCTCCTTTTACTAACCTTTTACTATTTACAAGCCTATTGAAACTTTGGAATTTCTTTTAATGATAGCCGCCAGTCTCTTTTCATGCTCTCTCTTTGCTTCTCTTATTTGCTTTTTCACTTCCCTTCTTTTTTTTAATTCATTCACAGGATGTGGGCATCGCTGGCCAGGCCAGCATTTATTGCACACCCCTAATTGCCCTTGAGAAGGTGGTGGTGAGCTGCCTTCTTGAACCGCTGCAGTCCATGTTGGGTAGGTACACCCACAGTGCTGTTAGGAAGGGAGTTCCAGGATTTTGACCCAGCGACAGTGAAGGAACGGCGAGATAGTTCCAAGTCAAGGTGGTGTGTGACTTGGAGGGGAATTTGCAGGTGGTGGTGTTCCCATGTATTTGCTGCCCTTGTCCTTCTAGTTGGTAGAGGTCGCGGGTTTGGAAGGTGCTGTCGAAGGAACCTTGGTGCATTGCTGCAGTGCATCTTGTAGATGGGACACACTTGTTGCCGCTGTGCGTCGGTGATGGAGGGAGTGAATGTTTGTAGATCGGGTGCCAATCAAGCGGGCTGCTTTGTCCTGGATGGTGTCGAGCTTCTTGAGTGTTGTTGGAGCTGCATCCATCCAGGCAAGTGGAGAGTATTCCATCACACTCCTGACTTGTGCCTTGTAGATGGTGGACAGGATTCGGGGAGTCAGGAGGTGAGTTACTCGCCTCGGGATTCCTAGCCTCTGACCTGCTTGTGTAGCCACGGTTTTTATATGGCTACTCCAGTTCAGTTTTCGGTCAATGGTAGCCCCTAGGATGTTGATAGTGGGGGATTCAGCTATGGTAATGCCGTTGAATGTCAAGGGAAGATGATTAGATTCTATTTTGTTGAAGATGGTCATTGCCTGTCACTTGTGTGGCACGAATGTTACTTGCCACTTATCAGCCCAAGCCTGGATATTGTCCAGGTCTTGCTGCATTTCTGCACAGACCGCTTCAGTATCTGAGGAGTTGCGAATGGTGCTGAACATTGTGCAATCATCAGCGAACATCCCCACTTCTGACCTTATGATTGAAGATTCTGGACCTTCTATTTTCAGCCTGGTTCTCAATCGTATCTTTATCCAGCAAATTTCAGAAGTTTGAATATCAGTGAATAAAATTATCAACTTTTGTGCAACCGTCAAAGATCTGTGTGAATACACAAACGTCTCTCTGTCCCTGTCTCTTCATTTAATCCATTTGTCTACATTGCCTTCCCTTACACTTCCTACAAAACAACATCACTTCATACTTCACTGTGTTAAATTACTTCTGCCATGTCCCTACCCATTTTACCAGTCAGTCTCTGTCCTCCTGAAGTCTGTTACTATCCTTCACACTGCTTATTATCATTTCAGAGTTTCCTGCCATCTGAAAACTTTGACATTATCCCCTCTGTACATTGCCGATTGTATTAACATACAGCAACAGTGATCCCAACAGTGACCCTGGGGAACACCACTGAGGACAGCACTCCAGACTGAACATTAACCATTCTCCACTACTCACTGCTTTCTGTCACTTAGCTGTTTTCCTGCATTCTGGCATTGAAAATAAAAGACAAGACTTCCATTTATGTAGCGCCTTTCATGGCCACTGCATGTCCCAAAGCAATTTACAACCAATGAGTACAATTCAACGCGTGGTCAGTCCTGTAATATAGGAAGGACAGCAACAGATTTCGTGTTACGACCACATGAGAACTCTGTCCAGGGGTCTTTTACTGTCGTAACCTGGCCTTATTGTAACAGGGTTTAATTTTAAACACACTGTGTTTTGAGCTTCCACTTTATGAATACTTGTTCACAACTTTACAATCATAAGGCAAAGAAATGAGCACAACCAGGCTTTCTATGTTTAAAGAAGAAAGAATGAAATTTATTAAACCTTCAACTTAAACTCTAGTATGGTTCACGCCCACGGATATATGATGCGTCCACACGAGCATGCACATGCAAAATAAACATGCAAATAGGGACTGAAAAGAGCAGAACAGAAGATAAGGAGAACAGTTTGAGGCAATTCTTGTCACTGTTTCTCGAGCTCGCTGTATTCCTTGATTGAATATCTGATCTTTCATTTCGCTGGGTCCCAGTAGTCTTCGTAAAACCTTGTTCACAGAGGAAACCATTCTCTCTTAAAGTTTCATGTGTTTTCACAAGATTCAGTTCCGTGGGAAAAGATGAAGGCAGGCAGACAGGAGAGGTGATGTTCTTAGTCCATGAACACATGTTGTTCTGAGTTCATAATCTGTTTTCCACTTTAAAACACCCCGAGTCGTCCAGCTGGTGGCCGCGTGACCGACTGGCCTGACCAGGTCTCTTTCTGTGTATTGGGGCAGGTACTGGCTCCCTTTGTTTTCACATTGTCTGGTAGTATTCAATCATCTTTCCGGTCATGGACTTACAATGTTTAAGTTTTAATGTTCATGTGGTGAAATTACGTGTGCCTCAGTCTTGGCAGGCGGGGGTTTGCCTGACACCTCAACACCCAGGGGAACGAAGTGCCATTTAAAGACAAGCGGTGCATTTCATAACAGAGTCTGAGAAATATAAGATATAGAAAGTCCATTCATTCACCAATCTTAACCTTATTAAACATGGACTGTTCTAGTTGCCAAGTCTTCTGTAATCTTTCCCTTTCTTTCTCCTCAGGACAGCTGTGGGGGTGGGAGCGGGTCTATCCTGAACTCCCTGATTCATGCAAAGACTTTTGTCTTCAGGGGATGGGTGGTTCCCTTTCCCTCTGACTGTGGGGGAGGAGTCTTTTTTACTCTCCACTTTGATCTCTGGGACAGTCCTACCTGCAGGTATTTGTGACACTTCGACTGCGTGAGTAAGGAGGACTTTGCAGGGTCGACAGGGCTGGGTTTGTCATTGTCATTTCTAGTGCCTAGGTCGATGCCGGGTGGGCCATACGGTTTCATTCCTTTTTGTTGCCTTCGTAGAAATGAGATGCAACTGAGTGGCTGGCTAGGCCATTTCAGAGGGCATGTAAGAGTCAACAACATTGTTGTGGGTCTGGAGTAACATGTAGGTCAGACCAGGTAAGGTCAGCAGATTTCCTTCCCTAAAGGACATTTGTGAACCTTTTGTGTCACTGGAGTGTTTCCATCTTCTATCACTCCCATATCCAAAGATGGCTGAAAGATTCTGAACAGTGCCTCTGCTATTTGCACCATACCTTTCCTCAGCAACCCTCATACATCCCATCCAGACCAGGTAAATGTTCAACTTTGTTGTGGTGCAAAAAGTTTTAGATTGAAAGTGGTTAACTGAACCTGTTTATTCAGTGACTGTAATTAATGTCAGTCTCCATGGACCTGAACTGTGTCACTGGAGGGTTTCCTTCTTCTGTTAATAAGGGGCTCCTTTCAATCTGTTATTTCATAGTATCAGCGGGAGCACAACCTCCTGCACGAACAGATATTATCAGTGGCGAGAGAGAGAGAGAGAGAGAGAGAGAGAGAGAGAGACAGGATAGATCAGAATCTGAGAACAATAGATTGGAATGTTACAACAATGATTTGGAGGAAAGTATAGGTGGACTGATTAGCAAGTTTGCAGACGACACTAAGATTGGTGGAGTAGCAGATAGTGAAGGGGACTGTCAGAGAATACAGCAGAATATAGATAGATTGGAGAGTTGGGCAGAGAAATGGCAGATGGAGTTCAATCGGGGCAAATGCGAGGTGATGCATTTTGGAAGATCCAAATCAAGAGTGAACTATGAAGTAAATGGAAAAGTCCTGTGGAAAATTGATGTCCAGAGAGATTTGGGTGTTCAGGTCCACTGTTCCCTGAAGGTGGCAACGCAGGTCAATAAAGTGGTCAAGAAGGCATACGGCATGCTTTCCTTCATCGGACGGGGTATTGAGTACAAGAGTTGGCATGTCATGTTACAGTTGTATAGGACTTTGGTTGGGCCACATTTGTAATACTGCGTGCAGTTCTGGTCGCCACCTTACCAAAAGGATGTAGATGCTTTGGAGAGGGTGCAGAGGAGGTTCACCAGGATGTTGCCTGGTATGGAGGGCGCTAGCTATGAAGAGAGGTTGAGTAGATTAGGATTATTTTCATTAGAAAGACGGAGGTTGAGGGGGGACCTGATTGAGGTGTACAAAATCATGAGAGGTATAGACAGGGTGGATAGCAAGAGGCTTTTTCCCAGAGTGGGGGATTCAATTACTAGAGGACCCGAGTTCAAAGTGAAAGGGGAAAAGTTTAGGGGGAATATGCGTGGAAAGTTCTTTACGCAGAGGGTGGTGGGTGCTTGGAACGCGTTGCCAGCGGAGGTGGTAGATGCGGGCACAATGGCGTCTTTTCAGATGTATCTAGACAGATACATGAATGGGCAGGAAGAAAAGAGATACAGACCCTTAGAAAATAGGCGACATGTTTAGATAGAGGATCTGGATCAGCGCAGGCTTGGAGGGCCGAAGGGCCTGTTCCTGTGCTGTAATTTTCTTTGTTCTTTGTTCTTTGTTCTTTGTTCTTTGTTCCAACAATGGATCAGAATCTGAGAACAATAGATTGGAATGTTACAACAATGGATCAGACTCTGAGAACAATAGATTGGAATGTTACAACAATGGACAGCAGGACTTCCTGCACTTGGTTTGGCTTGCTTACTGTAGATTGGATAACATTAGAATATCGGGTCTTTTATGCTCTGAGGATGATTCAATGTATTTTCTATCCCATCCTCGCTCTTATTGGTGTCCCTGGTAAGTCTCAGTATCCTGCTATTAGATTCATTAACCATATTTCACTGATTTCGTGTTCTTGTCAATTAAAAGCATGAGAAGATTGTAGTCATTGTCTTCAGTTTCTGTCACAAACTCTATTCCCTATCCACGATCTGCATCCCCCTCACTGGCCGTTGACTGAGGTGGAACCAGGAAGTTTTCAACCTCTGGTACTTGTTAAATGCTGAGCTGAGTTCATCCCCATTTCCCCTCCATTCCCAACCCTGTCTATTGTTACGGCCAGGTGAAGAGGGGTCACAGTCACCCCTCTTGTCCTTCCTCTTATTTGACTGCAACAGTCTTTGTCCTTTTTAAACAGTGGATGTGCTTACTATCTCAGTGAGTATTTTACCTTTTACCTTTGGTGTGATGGTGAAGGATCCGATCGGACCAGTTCTCTTAAGTTTGAACACGGAAGAGCTGAGTTTATTATACTTAACAATCTAAACCCGATCTAAATAAAATCATAAAAAATAACCGCGCATTTATGCACACACTCACACGAGAATCACACAGAAATAATTTCCAAAGTGAGAAGTATATTTGTGGTTGGATTGGAATCCAGAATTAATATTATAAATAAAATACTCATTCTGTGAGGTTGGACGATTCGGTGGTCTTCTGGCTGAAGTTGTATTCTTGAAGTCTTTGGCTGGTTAAAGTGCATTTGTGGCAGGCTCACATGGCTCAGTGTTTTCTTGGAGGCAGATTTGTAGGTAGCTTTCTTCCCCTGGTTACTCTGTCTGTAGCAAACTGTCGGCTTGGAGGACCCACTGTCGCATGTGGTTTTCAAACTTGTGTTGTTCGGTGGAGAGAGAGACGGAGAGAGAGAGGCGGGGACACAGCCCTTCTGCTTCTGCACAGTTTGAATCACTGGCTTGTCTGTCTTTGTCCAGGGTAAACTCCCAGCTTTCACAGAGATACACAGAAGGTCCCATGACTGCCTCTGTGTATTCTTTGTACCCTGATAATGAGATTCAAAGTTAGAAATTCTATCTCCCCATTGCTCAGGATACCAGTATTTACTGTTGGAGAAGATTGCTCTTTCAAAGTCAATGTGTCAGGATGGCCTTGTATGCCGTGTTAATGATTGTAAGCTTAGGTAATTCAATCACTGGAGCAAGCCAGTGATTTAGATCCAGGCTCATAAGATATGTGTCTCCTGCTGGAGGCCTTGGAATGTGAAAAGGTGTTTCAGATAACAATTGTGGTGGCAATCTTGGCTGCCTGTTTTTTCAAGGTTAACTGCAGGATTTTCTCCATTAAATGATTAGTGTAAGTTTCCAACCGATGAATTAAAATTCCTCATTGGGCATATGGTGTTATGTTGACACTGCCACAGCACATGGAAAGAAAAGTGAGAATAGGAACATTTCATGACAGAATTGTGGGAAGAAATGGAAGGAAACAAACATTCATTCTCAATAATAACTTCTCAAATTCACACATTAATCTTCGAATTACTGCAGCTGACATTGTCAGTTTCAGTTTGATTTAGATTTAGAGATACAGCACTGAAACAGGCCCTTCGGCACACCGAGTCTGTGCCGACCATTAACCACCCATTTATACTAATCCTACACTAATCCCATATTCCTACCAAACATCCCCACCTGTTCCTATATTCCCCTACCACCTACCTATACTAGTGGCAATTTATAATGGCCAATTAACCTATCAACCTGCAAGTCTTTTGGCTGTGGGAGGAAACTGGAGCACCCGGAGAAAACCCACGCAGACACAAGGAGAACTTGCAGGACTGATATAATTGTGTTGGAGTTTTGTCTGGGATGGTTATGTGTCAGGTTTGATCCTGGTTGTTCTTGCAGAGTTCTGCTTTGAACTGTTGGGTTATATTTGCTTTGAGTTTAAGACCTGATCATTGGGTTCTTAGCTTTCTGGTGAGGTACACAGGTGCTGTTTACTTCAGGGTATTTTCCGTTCCAATTTCCCTTTACGATGGTGAGGATCTTTTTTTCTGATCTGCCCTATGTCTTCGGAGTCATTACCGCTCGCTAGGGTCTGTCAAACTTTCACTGCACTCTCTTGTGGCACTTTGACTAGGTGAGGCATCTCAAGGTAACTTTCCTTGCCCTTGCACGTTTCTGTAATTGCTGTGAGCAGCCTTTTTAGGGTGCTTCTTTGACCTGCATTTAAGGAAGAGAGCGTGTGGTCTAATCTATCTAACATTTCAGGTTTGGCTAATCGGAGAGTAGGGGATTCTAGTTGGGAATTCTCCTGGCCCTCCTCGAACCTGTCCTCACGATTCTTTTTAATCCTTCCCTCCTGACCGTCTGACAGATCTGTACTTGTCTGTCCCCTCCACAGCCTTTACCTTTTTCCTTTGGTCTGGGTGTCAATTAAATAATTAACCTGAGTATTCTTTTTGCCACTCGATATGGACCACTGAACTGGGATTTCAGGGGTTCACCCTGCAGTGAGAGTAGTAACAATACATGGTCTCTGGGCTGAAATGTTCTAGCCTTGGCATTTTCGTCTGCTTATCTTTTCATAGCTGCCTGAGAGGTCTTTTGGTGTTCCTGAGCCATTGCACACGCTCTCGTGAGCAACTCCCAGAGCATGGAAATGTTGTCTAAAATGGAAGACACATCCCTGTGTCCCAAAAACCACTCCTTGTTTCGTTAAAGAGGACCTCTCGCTTCGTGTCCATAAACTAACTCAAAGAGACTAAAGCCAGTGGACTCATTAGATAAGTCCCTGGTAACCAAGAGGAGAAATCCCAGCCCTTTGTCCCAGTCATTGGGTTACTCATAGCAGTATGGCCTGATCATTGTCTTCAGGGTCTGGTGGTACTGCTCCAAAGCCCCTTGTGACTGTGGGTGATAGGCTGAGAACTTTAGCAGGGTTATGTCCAGAATATCCATGAGCTTTTCAAAAATACTTGACGTAAAATGTGTGTCCTGGTCCATCTGGATCTCAGCAGGCAGCCCATATCGGGTAAAGAATTGGGTTAGCCCCTCCACCACTACCTTGGTAGAGATTGTTCTTTCGGAGAATGGCCTCTGAGAATCGGGTCACCATGTCCATAATGGTGAGAAGATACTGGTAATCCCGTTTTGTTTTCAGCAGGTGTCCCACACAATCCACCAGCATTCTGCTGAAGGGTTCTTGTATGGGAATTAGGGGTGCCGGTTTTATTGCAGGTTGGGACTTCCCCAGAACCTGGCACGTGTGACCAGTTTGACAGAACTCCAATACATCTTTGTGGAGTTATAGTCAGTCAAAACGCTGTGTTATGCGGCTTTGATTTTTCATGCACTGGCATGTCCATCCATTAGAAGGTCGTGGGCCATTCTTATTATTTCTTAAAGGGACCTCAGCGGCACCACTCTCTGGAGATCCACTGTCCACTCTTCATCCGCAGGACTGTGAGGAGGTGTACACTTCCTCATCAGCACCTCACTCTTTAAATAGGAGCACTCTGCAACTCCCTCTGCTTCAGCTTTGGTTTGGACAGACTGTGCTAACATTGCACTGTATTTTTAACACTGGATCAGGTTGTTGAGACTCAACTAAGGAAAATCTGTTTAACACATCCTTTCGGTCCTCTAACATCCCAAAGAAGATTTCACAATCAGGGAGAATACCTGGGACCTTCTCCTGTAAATGCTCTGTCTCCCTGACCTCTTTTGGTCTCTCTAGAACCACTGGGGAAGCTGCCACCTTTTCCCCCTGTCAGATCATTACCCAGGAGCAGGTCGACCCATACACTGATAAACTAGGGACAATCCCGATGGTTAACTGTCCTGAAATTAGGTCACACTCCAAGTGCAGCCGATATAAAGGTATGGACATATACTGACTTCTGATACCATTCACTAACAGTCTAGCATTCACTGCACTCTCTGGGGGAAAGCTCATGCCTTTTCCCAGCAGAAGGAATTGGGTGGCCCCTGTATCCCTGAGTATGACTATGGACTTGCCTGCCTCACTCAAGGGGTATGGGGTCACGTATCCTTGGGAAAAGTTCCTTCTAACTCTCAGGGAATTTGTTAAGTTTTCCCACACTCTCTGTGGTAGTTTTACTGGGTCTGACTGCCACAGTGAAAGACACATCTTGATCTGCTGTGCTTTCCATCAGGGCCCTTTTATCTGCACTTATCTGGTGGACCCTGTTTAATCCTACAGGTTTTCCCATAACTTGCAGCATTCAGCTCCATGGTGACCTTCCTTATTACAGTGGAAACACACAGATCTTCATCCGTTACTCCTGCTCGCAGTACCGTCCGATTTGGCCTGAGGATGGGCCCCTGTATTTCCCGCTTTTCCTTCTTGCCCATGGCTGTTCGGGCTCCTATCACTCTCCCACCTTTTATTCTCGGATCTTTGGGATGACTGGGGAAGGGTTTCCCTTTGGGGTAAGGCCTTCTGTACAAAGGAAAATTCATCGGCCAGAATTGCAACCTGTCTGGCTCTTTGAACCTTTTGTGCCTTTATGTGGGTTCTAATGGGAGGTGGCCTGCCTTAATACAGTGGAAACTCCTCGAGAACGATCACCACTCTGAGGTTTTCATACGTGGGCTCTATCTTGACTGTCCATATCTACTGGTCAAAAGTAAACTCAAAAATGCATTGTAAAATCTTCTAACGGTACGTATGAAGGAAACATTTAGCAAAGACAAATGTGGGTCCATTACAGGCAGAGTCAGGAGAATTTATAATGGAGAATAGAGAAATGGTAGAGAAGCTAAATGATTATCTTGTGTCTTTCTTCACTGTGGAAGATACAAGAAATCTCCCAGAATTAGAGATCCAAGGGATTTGGGAGAATGAGGAATTGAGGGAAATTAGGATTAGTAAGAAGTTGTATTGGGGAAATTAATAGTGCTGAAAGTTGATAATTCACCATCATCTGATATTCTACTTCCCAGAGTGTTGAAGGAAGTAGTTATGGGGATTGTAGATACATTGGTGATCCACTTTCAAAATTCCATCAATTCTGGAACGCTTCCTGCAGATTGGAAGGTCGCAAATGTCACCCCACTATTTAAGAAGGGAGGGAAAAAGAAAATTGGGAATTACACACCTGTTATGCTTCCATCAGTACTAGGGAAAGTGCTAGAATCTATTCTAAAGTATGTGATAAATGAATCTGATTGGGCAGAGTCAACATGGATTTATGAAAAGGAAATCATTCATGCTGAACCTGTTGGAGTTTTTTTTAGGATGTTACTCACAGAATAGAAAAGGGGAGCTGGTGGATTTTCAGAAGGCATTTGATAAAGTGCACCACAGGAGCTTGGTAAGCAAAACTAAAACACATGGAAAAGGAGGTAATATACTGACATGCAGTAAGGATTGGTTAACAGGCAGGACACAGAGTAGGAATAAAAGGGTCATTCTTGCGTTGGCAGGATGAGACTAGTGGGGTACCGCAGGGAACAGTACTTGGGCCCCAGCTGTTCACAATATATATCGATGATTTGGGTATGGGGACCAAAGTAATATGTTCAAGATTGCAGATTGCACAAAACTAGGTGGGAATGTGAGTTGTGAGGAAAATGCAAAGCGGCTTCAAGGGGATTTGGACAGACTGAATGAGTGGGCAAGAACATGGCAGATGGAATATAATGTGGAAAACTGTGAGGTGGGCCACTTGGGTAGAATGAATAGATGTGCAGAGTATTTCTTAAATGGTAAGAGATGAGAAAGTGTAGATGTACAAAGGGACCTGGCTGTCCTTGTCAATAGGTCACTTAAAGCTAACATGCAGGTGCAGCAAGCATTTAGGAAGGCTAATGTGTGTTACTTTTATCGTTAGAGGATTTGAATACAGGAGTAGTGAAGTCTTGATTCAATTGTATAGAACCTTGGTTAGATCGCACCTGGAGTACTGTGTGCAGTTTGGGTCCCCTTACCTGAGGAAGGATATTATGACCATAGAGGGAGGCAACAAAGGTTCACCAGACTTGTTCCTGGGATGGCGGGACTGTTCTACGGAAAGGGATTGAAGAAACTGAACATGTATTCTCTAGAGTTTCGAAGAATGAGCGGTGATCTCATTGAAACCTACAAAATACGTAAAGGGATAGACAAGGCAGCTAAGATGTTTCCCCTGGTTGGGGAATCTAGAACAAAGGGACACAAATTCAAAGCCACTTAGGACAGAGATGAGGAGTAATTTCTTTACTCAGAGGGTTGTGAACCTTTGGAATTCTCTACCCTTCTGTGGAAGCGCAGTCATTGCTATGTTTAAAGTATAGATTGACAGATTTCTAAATACCACTGACAGAAGGGGATATGAGGATAGTGTGGGAAAAAGGCATTGAAGAGGATGATCCGCCATGATCATATTGAATGGTGGAGCAGGATCGATGGGACGAATGGTTGAATTCAGATTCCATGTTCCTATATTCCTTAGCTGCGTAACTGCTTCCAACTCGAGGTCAGTTTAGTCAGGCTGCTTTCCAAGGGTTCAGAATGTTTTACTGAACACTTCGGATGCTATCTCATATACACCCAGGATAGCATTTTTAGTCATCTCATAATCTGATGAACTTTTATCTGGCAGCACTGAATAAACCTCATGGGCTTTGCCTGTTATTTTGTTTTGTAAAAATAGCATCCCGCTCTCTTCCGACCATTTCAGCTGCTTTGCAAGCTTATCAAAAGTGGTGAAAAATTCTGCCACATGCACCTCATTGAACTTTGGAATGAACTGGGAGAAGTTTAAGAGATCAGCACATGGTCCTGAGCTAGGAGCAGCTCCCACACTCGCTGTGCTTTGACTGGGTGTACTGGGTCTTCCTTTAGTTGATTTGAACTGCCTTAACTTCCTTTTCTCCTTCTTCCTCTGGAACACTTTCATTTTTTCCCTTTCTTGACAATCACTCTGCTCTTTCTCGCTCACACTGGAATTTAATTCTCGTCTTTTCTGCTCTAGTTTTACCTTAGCTAACATTACTCTATCTGTTAGTGATTCTAACCCTGTTTGAGTCTTCAGCTTCAAGTGAAAAATGGTTGTCCACAAGTCTTAGGAATTCAGGTTTCCGAGCTTTTGGATGGAGAGAAATCCCGAACTGTCCAGCTATATTACTCAACTTTTCAACAGATTGGGGTTTTAACCTGTACCAAGTTATTTCAGTCTGCATGCAACTCCCTTATTGCGAATGTAACTGATTTATTCAAAAAGGGAGAGAGCCAGAAATCAGGAAAAATTATGAGGGGCATTGATAGGGTAGGTAGGAAGAAACGTTTCCCTTAGCGGAGGTGTCAATAACCAGGGGGGCATTGATTTAAGCTTAGGGACAGACAGTTTAGAGGGAATTTGAGGGGAAAAATCACCCAGAGGGTGTTTGGAATCTGGAGCACACTACCTGAATGGAAGGAAGAGGCAGGACTCTTACAACATTTACGAAGTATTTAGATGAGCACCTGAAAAGCCATTGCATCCAAGGTTACGGGGCAGGTGCTGGAAAATGGGATTAGAATTTACAGGCTTGATGGCCGACACAGATAAAGTGGGGCGAGGGGACTGTTTCTGTGCTGTAAAACTCTGTGCCTCTATGACACTTCTAATTTGCCGTTTGTTGTCGGGTTACGAGCTCTAGAACCTCCAGATTTCTGTTGCAGCCAGGTGAGGAGGGGTCCCAGGCTCTCTTCTTGTCCTGTATTTTATTTGATCACAACGGGGTTTATTCCTTTTTAGCACTGGACGTGCTGACCACCTCAGTGAATATTTTACCTTTTACCTTTTGTGATAGTGAAAGAACCAATCAGACAGGTTTTCGTGATTTTAAACATGAGGTGAGTTTATTATACTTTAAAATCTAAACTGAATCTAAATAAAATAACAACAATATAAGGTACACATTCATGCACACACTCACACGCAAATCACACAAACAGGTTATAGAGTGAGAAATAAATTTATATTTGGATTGGAGTCCAGAATAAATTAAAAATAAAAAAAGTCTGTGTGATTGGATAATTCTGTGGTCTGCGCCTTTGCCATCCTTATTTATGAGTGTCATGTCATCTACAAGATTTGAAATTGTTTATTTTTACGTATAAGTCTCCATCACCTGTATATCTATCTACATGTCAGGAAGAGCACTGATTCTAATACTAACCCCTGAGAAACAACATTGTATAATCCCCCTCCCCCAGTCTGAACAATGTCTGTTCACCACTTCTCTCTGCATTCTGTCCCTGAGTCAGTGTCATATCCACATTATCACTGTCACAATAATCCACGTCTTCCATTTTCATAACAAGTCTATGAAATGTCATTTGATGACAGGCCTTTTGATAGTCCAGATACATAACAGGAAACACACTATCCTCATCAACACTCACAGTTATGTCATCAACTAACTTGATCAATATTATTAGAAATGATTTTCCATGAACCAATCCGTGCTGTTTGTCATTTATTATCCCATGTTTTTCCAAGAAAGATATATTTTTTGTATTGGTTTACGGCCTCTAGTAATATCCAACCACCGACATTAGACTGACTGGTCAGTAGGTACAGGTTTATCTGATGTCTCCTTTTTAAAGCAGGGTGTAACATTTACAACCCTCCAGTCCTCTGTCATCACTCCCAGATCCAAGGAGGATTGAAAGCTTCTGGCCAGTGCCCGTATTTCCACCATTCCTTCCGTCAACAAACGTCATATATCCCATCTAGACTGGGATCCCATCTAAATCTTCTACACAATTGTGGTACAAAAAGTATTGGATTGAAAAGGGTTAACATAACCTGTTTGCTCATTGACTGTAATTAATGTCAGTCACTAAGGACCCTAAATGTGTCACTGGAGGGTTTCCCTGTTCCATTAATAAGGGACTCCTTTCAATGTGCTAGCTCATAGTGTCAGCGGAAGCATCACTGTCAGCACGAACAGGGATCCATCACTGCAGAGAGAGAGAGAGGATCGATCAGAATCTGAGAACAATAGATTAGAATGTTGCAACAATGGACAATTTCTCCTCTTGGTTTGGCCTGGTTGCTGCAGATTATTTTTGGATAACATTAGAATTGCGGATCTATTATGCTCTGAAGATGATTCAATTTATTTACTATCCCATCCCCGCTATTATTGGTGTCCCTGGTAAGTCTCTGTATCCAACTATTCGATCTATAAACCATATTTCACTGATCTAGTATTCTTGTCATGTAAAGCTTTGGAAGAGTTAAGCCATTGTCTTCAGTCTCTGTCACAAACTCCACTCTGCATTAACTATTTGCATTTCCCTCCCTACCCAATGTATGTGGCAGAAACACACTGCAAACCTCCATAAACCACAACCCATCCAAAACTCTGCTGCCTGTATCCTAACTCACACCAAATCCCGATCACCCATCATCCCTGTGCTCACTGATCTACAGTGGCTCCCGGTCTGGCAGCACCTTAATTTTAATATTCTCATTCTAGTGTTCGAATCCCTCCATGGACTCACCCCTCCAATTAGTTTCTTTCTTCTGCACATTTCACAAGTTATTGAAAATCTTAACCCTTCAAGTCTACTTCCTATTCCCTTTTTGAAGTGAGCTGTTTTCACTCCATATGTTCCCCTGACCTGATTTTCACTCGATGACGGCACTGGTGCCAACGCGATGGAACCCTGAACAAGAACAAAGAACAAAGAAAATTATAGCACAGGAACAGGCCCTTCGGCCCTCCAAGCCTGCGCCGATCCAGATCCTCTATCTAAACATGTCACCTATTTTATAAGGGTCTGTATCTCTTTGCTTCCTGCCCATTCATGTATCTGTCCAGAAACATCTTAAAAGACGCTATCGTGCCCGCATCTACCACTTCCGCTGGCAACGCGTTCCAAGCACCCACCACCCTCTGCATAAAGAACTTTCCACGCATATCACCCCTAAACTTTTCCCCTTTCACTTTGAACTCGTGACCCCTAGTAATTGAATCCCCCACTCTGGGAAAAAAGCTTCTTGCTATCCAACCTGTCAAAACCTCTCATGATTTTGTACACCTCAATCAGGTCCCCCCTCAACGTCCGTCTTTCTAATGAAAATAATCCTAATCTACTCAACCTCTCTTCATAGCTAGCGCCCTCCATACCAGGCAACATCCTGGTGAACCTCCTCTGCACCCTCTCCAAAGCATCTACATCCTTTTGGTAATGTGGCGACCAGAACTGCACGCAGTATTCCAAATGTGGCCGAACCAAAGTCTTAGACAACTGTAACATGACCTGCCAACCCTTGTACTCAATACCCCGTCCGATGAAGGAAAGCATGCCGTATGCCTTCTTGACCACTCTATTGACCTGCGTTGCCACCTTCAGGGAACAATGGACATGAACACCCAAATCTCTCTGCACATCAATTTTCCCCAGGACTTTTCCATTTACTGTATAATTCACTCTTGAATTGGATCTTCCAAAATGCATCACCCCGCATTTGCCCTGATTGAACTCCATCTGCCATTTCTCTGCCCAACTCTCCAATCTATTTATATTCTGCTGTATTCACTGACAGTCCCCTTCACTATCTGCCACTCCACCAATCTTAGTGTCGTCTGAAAACTTGCTAATCAGACCACCTATACTTTCCTCCAAATCATTTCTGTATATCACAAACAACAGTGGTCCCAACACGGGTCCCTGTGGAACACCACTGGTCAAACGTGTCCATTTTCAGAAACTCCCTTTCACTGCTAATCTCTGTCTCCTGTTGCCCAGCCAGTTCTTTATCCAAAACAAAAACAAGAAATGCTGGATTCACTCAGCAGGTCTGGCAGCATCTGTGGAAAGAGAAGCAGAGTTAACGTTTCGGGTCAGTGACCCTTCTTCGGAACCATCTTTATCCATCTGGCTAGTACACACTGGACCCCATGCGACTTCACTTTCTCCATCAGCCTACCATGGGGAGCCTTATCAAACGCCTTACTGAAGTCCATGTATATGACATCTACAGCCCTTCCCTGATCAATCAACATTGTCACTTCCTCAAAGAATTCTATTAAGTTGGTAAGACATGACCTTCCCTGCACAAAACCATGTTGCCTATCACTGATAAGCCCATTTTTTCCAAATGGGAATAGATCCTATCCCTCAGTATCTTCTCCAGCAGCTTCCCTACCACTGACGTCAGGCTCACCGGTCTATAATTACCAGGAGTTTCCCTGCTACCCTTCTTAAACAAGGGGACAACATTAGCAATTCTCCAGTCCTCCGGGACCTCACCCGTGTTTAAGGATGTTGCAAAGATATCTGTTAAGGCCCCAGCTATTTCCTCCCTCGCTTCCCTTAGCAACCTGGGATCGATTCCATCCGGACCTGGGGACTTGTCCACCTTAATGTCTTTTAGAATACCCAACACTTCCTCCCTCCTTATGCCGACTTGACCGAGAGTAATCAAACACCTGTCACTAACCTCAACATCCGTCATGTCCCTCTCCTCGGTGAATACCGATGCAAAGTACTCGTTTAGAATGTCACCCATTTTCTCTGACTCCACACATAACTTTCCTCCTTTGTCCTTGAGTGGGCCAATCCTTTCTCTGGTTACTCTCTTGCTCCTTATATATGAATAAAAGGCTTTGGGATTTTCCTTAACCCTGTTTGCTGAAGATATTTCATGACCCCTTTTAGCCCTCTTAATTCCTCGTTTCAGATTGGTCCTACATTCCCGATATCCTTTCAAAGCTTTGTCTTTCTTCAGCCTCCTAGACCTTATGTATGCTTCCTTTTTCCTCTCGTCTCGTCTCACAATTTCACCTGTCATCCATGGTTCCCTAATCTTGCCATTTCTATCCCTCATTTTCACAGGAACATGTCTCTCCTGCTCGCTAATCAACCTCTCCTTAAAAGACTCCCACATATCAAATGTGGATTTACCTTCAAACAGCTGCTCCCAATCTACATTCCCCAGCTCCTGCCGAATTTTGGTGTAGTTGGCTTTCCTCCTATTTAGCACTCTTCCTTTGGGACCACTCTCGTCTTTGTCCATGAGTATTCTAAAACTTACGGAATTGTGATCACTATTCCCAAAGTAGTCCTCTACTGAAACTTCAACCACCTGGCCGGGCTCATTCCCCAACACCAGGTCCAGTATGGCCCCTTCCCGAGTTGGTCTATTTACATACTGCTCTAGAAAACTCTCCTGGATGCTCCTTACAAATTCTGCTCCATCTAGACCTCTAACATTAAGTGAATCCCACTCAATGTTGGGAAAATTAAAATCTCCTATCACCACCACCCTTTTGCTCCTACATCTTTCCATAATCTGTTTACATATTTGTACCTCTATCTCACGCTCGCTGTTGGGAGTCCTGTAGTACAGCCCCAACATTGTTACCGCACCCTTCCTATTTCTGAGTTCTGCCCATATTGTCTCACTGCTTGAGTCCTCCATATTGCCCTCCTTCAGCACAGCTGTGATATCCTCTTTGACCAGTACTGCAACTCCTCCGCCGCTTTTACCTCCCTCTCTATCCTGCCAGAAGCATCGATATCCTGGGATATTTAGTTGCCAATCATGACCTTCCCTCAGCCAAGTCTCAGTAATAGCAATAATATCATACTCCCAGTTACTAATCCAGGCCCTAAATTCATCTGCCTTACCTACTACACTTCTTGCATTAAAACAAATACACCTCAGACCACCAGTCCCTTTGCTTTCATCATCTGCTCCCTGCCTACTTTTTCCCTTAGTCATGCTGACTTCATTATCTAGTTCCTTACAGGCTTTAGTTTCTACCACCTTACTGTCCACTGACCTCATTTGGTTCCCATCCCCCTGCCACAATATTTTAAACCCTCCCCAACAGCGTTAGCAAAAGCACCCCCAAGGACATTGGGTCCAGTCCGGCCAAGGTGTAGACCGTCCAATTTGCAATAGTCCCACCTCCCCAGAAACGGTCCCAATATCCCAAAAATCTGAACCCCTCCCTCCTGCACCATCTCTCAAGCCACGCATTCATCCTGACTATTCTTTCATTTCTACTCTGACTATCACGTGGCACTGGTAGCAATCCTGAGGTTACTACCTATGAGGTCCTGCTATTTAACTTGGCTCCTAACTCCCTAAATTCTGCATGTAGGACCTCATCCCGTTTTTTACCTATGTCATTGGTGCCTTTGTGCAGAACGACAACTGGCTGTTCACCCTCCACTTTCAGAATGTTCTGCAGCCGATCTGAGACATCCCTGACCCGTGCACCTGGGAGGCAACATACCATTCGGGAGCCTCGTTTTCGACCACAGAACCGCCTATCTACTCCCCTTACAATCGAATCCCCTACGACTATAGCCCTTCCACTCTTTTTCCCGCCTTTCCGAACAGCAGAGCCAGCCACGGTGCCATGAACATGGCTACTGCTGCCTTCCCCTGGTGAGCCATCTCCCTCAACAGTATCCAAAACGGTATACTTGTTTTGGAGGGAGATGACCGCAGGGGACACCTGCGCTGCCTTCCTGCTCTTTCTCTGCCTTTTGGTCACCCATTCCCTTTCACCCTCAGCAATCCTAATCTGCGGTGTGACCAATTCGCTAAACGTGCTATCCACAACCTCCTCAGCATCGCGGATGCTCCAAAGTGAGTCCATCCGCAGCTCCAGAACCGTCATGCTGTCTAACAAGAGCTGCAGCTGGACACACTTCCAGCACGTGAAGGAGTCAGGGACATCAGCCGTGTCCCTGAGCTCCCACATTGAGCAAGAGGAGCATAACACGTGTCTGAGATCTCCTGCCATTTTCAATCTTAAGCTTAAGTTAGTCTTAACTTAGATAAACGAAAAAGGAATGAAAAGTTTTTACCAATCACACGAAAAAAAAAGAAATAGAAAAAGCCTTACCGTATCTGCACACCACCGAGTCCTTTTTTTTTTGTTAGAGGAGGAGGGCGGGTTGGAGACACTACAGGTATAGTGTCTCGGGTTCAGCCGCTGCCCAAATATATAGGACTTACTTACCCAGCTGCCACATCGCTCTCCCTGTCGCCGCTGCAAAAAAAAAACAGGATCCATCAAATGATGTGAACTGCACAGCCAGCCACTTCTGGTGTAACCCGCACAGTGCCCCATGGTGGGCAGGGTTCTAGCCTGTGTTTGCCATGCATATGCTCTTAGTGTGAGGAAGGGTTTCAATTGACGTCAATCAGCCATTCCAATAGCTTTGATGTACTTCTTTGACACTTGGTCTGTGCATGTCCACTGACCGCGGGCGTAGTCACTCTCAGGTGAACACGCATTCAGCAGCACGAGTAACCCTCTCAAGTGTTATTTAAAAGGACCAGGCATCCAACTTACAGGTGAGGGGCTTTTGACTTACTGCTGCTATTGTAAAGATGGTGGAGGTTTTGTGGATGTTTTTCTGGAGGTTGTGTTGGGAGCTGCTGCAGCCATACAGGGAGGACAAAGGATTTGGTGACCCAACTCTGGCCGAGGTATGGGGACTGTAGTTACAGTGTCTCTGGGTCTGTAACATGATCAACAAATGGAGCAGAAGCTGCAGAGAGGGGAAGATCTGTAAAGAGGGGGGAGGAGGGGGCTCTGTCCTACCCACCTCGGGTTTTCCAAGAGCACTTTTCCCACCTACACCTAAACCAGGAGCAGAGTGTGAGGTGACTCTGATTCAATAGGGAAGTGATCACAGTGCTTTGGCACCTCCTGTAATACGACCTGGAGCCTCAAACTAGGATGAGGAGGGAGTTGTCAGTGGCCGGTAAGGTCCCAGTTTCATTGAACTTCTATGTATCTTTGAAAATTGCTAATAAAACAAACTTAAAGGCTTTGTATCTGAATGCACGAAACATTCAGAATAAAATAAATGAATTTTTATATAGAGATACAGGCCCTTCGGCCCACCGAGTCTGTGCCGACTATCAACCACCCACCCATACTAATCCCACACTAATTCCATATTCTTAGCACATATCCCCACCTGTCCTTATATTTCCCGACCACCGACCTAAACCAGGGTCAATTGCTAATGGCCAATTTGCCTACCAACCTGTCTTTGGCTTGTGGGAGGAAACCGGAGCACCCGGAAGAAATGCACGCAGACACAGGGAGAACTTGCAAACTCCACACAGGCAGCACCCGGAATTGAACCTGGGTCGCTGGAGTTGTGAGGCTGCTGTGCTAACCACTGCGCCACTGTGCCGCCCACAAATGAGTTAACAGTGAAAATAGTGATGACTGCGTATGATTTAGTGGCGATTACTGAGACATGGTTGCAGGGAAACCAGGCTTGGGAATTGAATATCTGGAGGAGGTGTAGCTTTGTTAGTAAAGAAAGAGATCAGTGCTGTAATGAGAAATTATATAGGCACTGGAGATCAAGACGTAGAGTCAGTCAGGGTACAAATAAGAAATAGCAAAGGGAAGACGTCCCTGGTGGGAGGAATCTATAGGTCCCCAAACAATAGTTCCACAGTGGTGCACAGTATAAACCAAGAAATACTGCGGGCTTCTGAGAAAGGTATGGCAATAAACATAGGTGATCTTAACATGCATATAGACTGGTTTAATCAAATTGGCAAAGGTAGCCTCAAGGGAGAGTTCATTAAATGTATCAGAGATTGTTTTTAAGAGCAATATGTTGTGGAACCAACCAGGGAGCAGGCTATTCTAGATTTGGTATTGTGAAATGAGGTGGGATTAATTAATAATCTCATAGTTCAGGATCCTCCAGGGAAGAGTGATCATAGCATGCTAGAATTTCAAATCCAGTTTGAGGGAGAGAAACTGGAGTCTGGAGTTAAACAAAGGTAATTACATCGGCATGAGGACTTATTTGGCCCAAGTGGACAGGGAAGGAAGTCTAAAAGGTAGGACAGTTGATGAGTAGTGGCAGATGTTAAAGGACATATTCAATTCCTCCCAACTGAAATATATTCCAGAGAGGAAGAAATATTCTAAGAGGGGTAAAAACATCCATGGTTCAGCAAGAAAGTTAAGGATAACATGAATACAAAAACTATACTCGCCATCACGGAGATATGGTTGAGGGAGGGGCAGGATTGGCAGCCCAATATCCCAGGATATAGAATCTTCATATTGAATGGCGGAGCATGCTCGAGGGGCTGAATTGCCTACTCCTGCTCCTAGTTCTTATGTTCTTATAGTTTTATCAGGATCCTTCTAAACAAGAGTGTGTGACGTATCCATTATCTCTCTCTATGTTGTCCATTGATGTATCTGATGTGTGACGGAGGCCATCTATGTTGGGTGAGGTGAATTATACTGTCTGCTCCCTCAGCAGGGAGAAGCAGGATGAGAGATCCCGTGGCTTTCTCAGGATAGCGGGATTCCTGATGGTGTAGGTGGCTCTGCGGTGCCCCCATGTCAATGGGGAGAGGTACAGGAACTGAAAGAACTCTCGCTCCATTAATGTACAGTCGGTGTGTGAGCATGCCCAGTACATCATGTTGGTGAATGTCAACTATCCTGGCAGCAGCCACGGTATCTTCATTCTGAAGCAGTCAGCCATTCCCAACACGTCAGGCCTCCATGCAGAACCAGAATGTGGCTCATGACCTCTCAACTCTAGACACTCCCCTCCCCCACACAAAACCACCAGATGAAGCAATGCTTACAATGTCTGAACCGCTCGGGGGGAGCCCTCCAGTATTCACTGGAGCAGGTGTCCAAGTTCATGGTGTTCTGCTACACCCTTCACATCATCACCATCATGAGGGCACAGGCATTGACACCAGGAATCCGGAGGCTACCTCAAGAGGAGGAGGAGGACGAGGCAGGGAGGATATTTCCTGGATGCCTTCGACCCGGACAGGCTGTCGGAGAGTCCCTGCTAAGGTTCCAGTTCCCATAGCACAACTTCCCTTTCTCTCCATGGATCCCCCATTCTCCACCATTACACCCATCTGAGACGCCCCATCACAGTGTCCCCTTGGTCACCAGCCTGCAATAAAAAACACCAACAAAAACCTTTTCATTAACATCTTCATCCAACAAAACTGAATTATTCAGCCTTGTGTATTCCCTTAGTGCCTATCTTATGGGTTCCCTCGACTTGCCTACTGCTCCTACACAGTGTTTCCCAGTGACTGCAGCATGGCTGGTGAAAGGCCTTCGTCCTCGAACAACTCTGGGCCCTGAGGGCTCGGATTCAGACTGCACCATCTCGACATCGGCAGCATCTCCAGCAATGTTCACATCTGAGTCCTGTGTATTGCAACTCGTTTGTGACCTCACCCTCCGGTGAGCTGCCACATGAACTATCCTTTCCCCCTGGCCTGGCTGCAGCTCACTCACTCAGTGACTCACCCCATGCAGATTCCGACTCTATATCAGCCTCTAAGGTACACACAGTGTAAGTATTGATCTGGTGACTGTGAGTATCAGACCAATTGATGGGGCTACACCATCAGTGCTGTGGTGCTGCTCTCTCTCTGTCTTCTGGAGCTTCTGTGACTGGGAAGCTGGCAGTTTTGGGTTATCATTAGAAAGTATAAAATCAGAGGGGGAAGGTTGGCGTGAGGGATTGGGGGTGGGATGGAAAGCAGGAGGTCCATGTTCACACCATCTGCAGCTTGTACATCATCCCAGTCGGCAGGATGAGGGGGAGGTGGGAGTTAAGAAGGGACATCAGGCAGGAGAATAGCATCATCCTGAATGCTCTTGGTGATGCTGGATGCTACGGGCTCTGTCACAGCCAGTCCCATGATGTGGAGAACCATCTCCTCCCTCAGGCTCAGGGGATGAAGGTATGTCTGGTCCTGCCAGTTCACTGCTGCTCCCTGTGATTATGGGCCACCTTGTCCTGTAAGAGCGAGGGCAGAATGTCAGTGATTGTGTTGCACTGTGTTTCTGTGATGTGCCCTCCATAGCTGAATAGCTGGAGCTAGGTGGAGGCAGTGAGTGGTGGATGTAAGGCTAGCATCAGTGGAAGGTGTGTGAGGGTGAGTTGGAGTATGTGAATATTAGGTATGAGTCCTGAGTGTTATGGTGAATGATGGGGTGTGGTACATTGAGCAGTGTGAGAGGTTGGTGGTGTTGGTGGGTAGGGGATGACATGTGGAGATGAATTCACTGGCATTCACCACCAGTGTGAGCTCATCATACTTCTTCTGGGACTGCTGCCAGGTCCTCGGGGCCAGACTTCCTGCATTGACCTTCCCCCATTCCCTTCGGAGGGCGTTCCTTGAGGGTCTCCACCCCACCCCATGGAAGCATGGCCTCTCTCCCCCTGTCACGCTCCATAACTAAGGCCTCTAGCATCACATCCGTGTACCACAGAGCCCTCTCACTGTCCTAGTATTCCATTTACCTTGTCCCTAATTGCATCATTCACAGTCAGCAGCAGCAGCCTCCTGTGCTTCAGTAACGATTCCCTTTAAGGGGGATAATCTGCCTTTAAGAGCTGAAACCGGGCTAAAACATGCGCCAGTCTCACACACAGTTAGGCCCCTGTTATACGTGCAGACTGAGGGCAGCGCGGGTCACACTGGGCAGTACGTAGAATTCATGGAACTGAGGAGGCAGCAGGAGTTTGTGTGTAAACTGCCTCCACAGGAACGGGTGCGGGCAGATCATGAGTCACAATCCCTACGCCCGGAAACTGGTGCAAACTTCTCTTTCACACTGTCTCTATTTTAAGTCCTCTCTTTCATCCTTTCTACCTCTTTCTCTCACTCGCTCCCCCCTCTCCTTTTCTCTCTCTCCCTTCACTCTCTCTGTCTCTTGCTCATAGAATCAGAGATTGATGCAGCACAGGAGGGGGCTATTTGACCCATTGTGTCAGTGCTGTCTCTTAGGAAGAGATATCTAATGAGTTCCACTCCCCTCTTTCCCCTGACTCCTGCAGTTTTTTTGTTCCTTTTCAGCTATTTGTTAAATTCCCCTATTGAAAAATTTAATGAATCACCTGTGTCTTAACACTGAACTTTCTGACACTGGAAACAGTTTCACATTAATTACCCTATCAAAACCCTTCATGATTTTGAATTCTATATTACATTTCCTCTTACCCTTCACTGCTCTAAAGAGAACAATCCCAGCTTTTCCAATCTCTCCATGTAACTGAATTCCCAGATCCCTGGTACCATTCTAGTAAATCACCTCAGTATCTTCACTAAGTCCTTGACATCCTTATCAAAGTGTGGTGATCAGAATTGGACACAATTCTCCATCTGGGACCGAACCAGTGATGTATAAAAAATCAGCTTTTCCTCCTGAGTTTTATTACTCTGTATATCTCTCTCTAACACCAAGAACACCTCAAGAGAGAAAAAACTCTGACATCGAATCAAGTTGAAGCGTGCACTTGGCCCCAACGAAACAGCAAGACTTAGCAGCAACCAAAGACTCTACATCGAACTCAAAGGGACCATAAATAGAAACCCAGCTATTGCCTCAAAGTTTTCCCTTTTATTCTTTCTACTTTTTCTGTCTCTATCTGCGTGTGTGTCTATCACGTATGCATGCTAGCGTGGTCGCGTCGCATATTTATAGTCATTAACCATATTAGAGTTTAAGGTTAATAAACTTCTACTTCTCTTGTTTAAATCTAAAGAAACCTGTCTGATTATTAACACGACATGCTACCTTTAAAGATCTGTGTGTGTACATCCCAGGTCCCTCTAATCCTGCACTCACTTTTTAATGGTACCATTTACTTCATATTGTTTCTCCTCATACTTCCTACCCAAATGTCTCACTTCACAGTTCACTGAGTTAAATTCCATCTGCCATGTTCCTGCCCATTTCACCAGTCAGGCACTGTCCTCCTGAAGTCTGTTCCTATCCTTCTCACTGTTTATTAACATTTCTGAGCTTCCTCCCATCTGAAAACTTTGACATTATCCCCTCTGTACACAAGCCCATTGTATTAACATACAGCAACTGTGATCCCAACAGTGACCCTGGGGAACCCCACTGTGTACTTCCCTCCAGACTGAACAACAACCATTCTCCACTACTCCCTGCTTTCTGTCATTGACCTAATTTAGTTTTAGTTTTTTTAGTTTTAGAGATACAGCACTGAAACAGGCCCTTCGGCCCACCGAGTCTGTGCCGACCATCAACCACCCATTTACACTAATCCTACATTCTTACGACATCCCCACCTGTCCTTATATTTCCCTACCACCTACACTCGGGCAATTTATAATGTCCATCTTACCTACCAACCTGCAAGTCTTTTGGCTTGTGGGAGGAAACCGGAGCACCCGGAGAAAACCCACGCAGACACAGGGAGAACTTGCAAACTCCACACAGTACCCAGAATTGAACCCGGGTCGCTGGAGCTGTGAGGCTTTGGTGCTAACCACTGCGCCACTCTGCCTCATGCTGGCATTGGAAATAAAAGCAGCTGCATTTATATATCGCCTTTCATGACCACTGGACGTCACAAAGCACCTGACACCCACAGAGTACTTTTTAAAATGTATTCACTCGTGTATCTATGAAGCACAGCAAGCTCCCATAAGCAGCAATATGATAATGCTCAGATCTGTTTTTGTGATGTTCATTGAATAATAAATATTGAGCAGGACACTGGGATAATTCCTCTGCTCTGCTTCTAAATAATGCGATGATATTTAACATCCACCTGAGAGGGCAGATGGAGCCTTTAACGTTTCATGGTTTAACGTTTCATTCGATAGACAGCACTTCTGACAGTGCAATACTCTCTCAGTACTCTCACTGCAGTGTCAGCCTTGATTCTTGTGATCAAGTCCTGCAGAGACACTTGATCCTAGAAGCTTGTGACTGAAAGGGGAGAGAGCGACAAATTGAGCCACGGCTGACATTGGCCCTTTGATCCCATGTGTTTCTAATTTGGTAACAAGGCTGTTATGTGGTATTTTATCAAACGCCTGTTGAAAGGATAGGAGTATTGTGAAAGTACAGACAGGCACAATCATAGAAACTTAGAATAGCATTACACCAAATGAGACCATTTGGTCCATCAAGTCTGTGCTGGTGCTTTTGAAGAGCTTCCAGTTAATCCCATATTCTGGCTCTTTCCCAGATCCTTCCTTTTTTCTCCTTAAGATATCTATTCAATTCCCTTTTGGAATCTACTATTGACTCTATATCCTTCAGCCTATCAGACAATACATTGAAAATCCTAAACACCCATTGCATAAAAAAATCCTCGTGTCACCTCTGCTTCTTTTTTCCAATCACCGTAAATCTGTGTCCTCTGGTTAATGGCCCCTCACACATTGGAAAGAGTTTCACTTTATTTAATTTATCTAAACCCTTCATAATGTTAAACATCTCTATCAGATCTCCTTTTAAATTTCCCTGCTCTAAGGTGAACAATCCCAGCGACATAACTGCAATCTTTCGTCCCTGGAAAAGTTCGAGTAAAAATCTTTTGTCCCCTCTCCAAAGGTTTCATGTCCTTCCTAAAGTGGTTCCCAGTATTGGACACAATATTCCAGGTGGAGCCGAACTAGTCTTTTCTATAGGTTTAATATAACATCCTGACTATTCTACTCTGTGTCTCTATTAATAAAGCCTAGGAATCTATTTACTTTGTTAACTCTTTGTTAACCTGTCCAGATAACTTCAAAGATTGCATACAAACACCCCAGGTCTCTCTGTTATTCTCACCACCTTTAAATGTGTGCCATGTAGCTTGTATTATCTCTCCTCATTCATCCACATGCAGCTCACCATCACCTTCTCAAGGGCAATTAGGGATGGGCAAAAAATGCCGGTCTAGTCAGCGACACCCACAATCCCATGAATGAATGATATAAATAAAATCTTCCCACAATCGTTCACCTCACACAGCTGCCATGTCAGTTAAATATTAGGAAGACTGAAGCCAGTGTTTTCAAACCCACATCAAACGTTCCCTAGCTACAGCCTCCATCCCTGTCCTTGGCAACTGTCTCAGATGAAACCAAACTGTTCACAACCTGCTGTTATACTTGACCCTGCGATGAGCTTCCAGCTAAATATTCACACTATCACTAAAACAGCCTATTTCCACCTCGGTATCATCACCCAGCTTTGCCCCTCTCTTAGCTCTTCTGCTGATGAAACACTCCCCCTTGCCTTTGTTACCTGTTAGGTTGGCAATTCCAACACACTCCTGGCTGGTCTCCCACATTCTACCCTCCATAAACTTGAGGAGATCCAAAACACTGCTGTCCATGTCCTAACTCACACCAAGTCCTGTTCACCCATCACCCACTGTACTCACTGACCTGCATTGGATTCTGGTCAGCAACACATCAATTTTAAAACTCTCAGCCTTATTTACAAATCCCTCATTGCCTCACCCCTCCCTATCTCTGTAATCTCCTCCAGACCTACATCCTCCGAGATATGTGCACTCATCTAATTCTGACCTCTTGAGCATCCCTGAGTTTAATTGCTCTACTATTGGTGGCTGTGCCTTCAGCTGCCGAGGCCCTAAGCTCTGGAAGAGAAGAGCAGAACTTCTTCAAGGTAGGCATTCCTGGAAGAGAAGTGGCAGTGAATAAAATGGCACAGTGGCGCAGTGGTTAGCACTGCAGCCTCACAGCTCCAGGCACCCAGGTCCGATTCTGGGTACTGCCTGTGTGGAGTTTGCAAGTTCTCCCTGTGTCTGCGTGGGTTTTCTCCGGGTGCTCCGGTTTCCTCCCACAAGCCAAAAGACTTGCAGGTTGATAGGTAAATTGGCCATTATAAATTGTCACTAGTATAGGTAGGTGGTAGGGAAATATAGGGACAGGTGGGGATGTTTGGTAGGAATATGGGATTAGTGTTGGATGAGTATAAATGGGTGGTTGATGTTCGGCACATACTCGGTGGGCCGAAGGGCCTGTTTCAGTGCTGTATCTCTAATCTAAACACTAAAATAAAAGCAAAATACTGTGGATTAGGAACTCTGAAATGAGAACAGAAAGTGCCGGAAATACTCAGCAGTCTGACAACATCTGTATAGAGAGAAACATCGTTAACGTTTCAGATCTGTGACAGTGCATCAGAACTGATAAACGTTAGAAATGTGACAGTCTGTCATTTAATCTCTCCCCTCTCCGTCCCATCACAGTCCTTCCTTGTTGTTCTTCTTCCCCCTTCCCCTCTTTCACTTGCTCAAAGACTGTTACATTTCTAACGTTTACCAGTTCTGATGGAGGGCCACTGATCTGAAGCATTAACTCTGTTTCTCTCTACACAGATGCTGCCAGACCTGCTGACAATCTCTGACGCTTACTATTCCCATCCCTAAGCTCTGTAATTCTCTCTCTAAACCCTAAATACAGTAAGTTGCACAGAGTCCAGTTTTAGGGAGTACTGCTAGTGCAGATTACTGAATACAGTAATGTTAATGAGAGATTGAATTTTAAGTGATCTAAGAGTCGATCTCTTCCCAACAATTTGTTAATTTTACATTTAGCATTTCACTTAATTTTAAGCTGAATTTCTATTTTCTTTCACAGTCTGTTTGTGAGAATTGGACAGTTAATTGATGTTCATGGAAAAGGAAGGTCAGTGTCAGCTTGGATATAAAACTTTCTTAATGACAGAAAACAGTGAGTTGTGGTAAATAGTTGTTTTTTCAGACTGGAGGAAGGTAGACAGTTGTGTTCCCCAAGGTTCAATGGTGGAAACACTGTTTTATTCTGATGTGTATAAATGATTTCGATAATGGAAAACGGAGAAACATCTGAAAATTTGCAGGTGATACCAAACTTGGAGGCGGGGCAGGCATTGAGGTTGATACCAATCGATGTAAGAGGACAGAGATAGGCTAGCAGAATGGGCAGACGAGAGGCAAATGGAATTTAATACAGGCAAATGTGAGGTGATGCATTTTATCAGAAGTAACAGGGAGAGGCAATATACACTTAATGGTAAAGTTCAAAAGAGTGTGCAGAGACAGAGGGACATGGGGTTCATGCACATAGATCCCTGAAGGTGGCAGGATATATTGAGAGAGTCATCAGTAAAGCATATGGGATCTTGGGCTTCATAAATAGAGGTAGTGAATACAGAAGAAGGAAAGTTATGTTGAACCTTTATAAAGCTCTGGTTAGGCCCCAACTGGAGTACTGCATCCAGTTCTGTTCACCATACTTTAGGAAGGATGTGAGCGTCCTTGACAGGGTGCAGAGTAGATTTACCAGAATGTTTCCAGAGATGGAGGATTTCAGCTCCAAGATTAATCTGGAAAAGCTGGGATTGTTTTCCTTGTAGTAAAGGAGATTGAGGGGAGATTTGATAGAGGCATACAAGATGATGGCATGTTTGGATAAGTTAGAAAGGAACATATGTTCCCATTAACTAATGGTACAAGGACTAGAGTTAAGGTTGTGGGCAGCGATACAGGGGGATGTCAGGAACAACTTTTTTACACAGCGAGTGGGAATGGCCTGGAAATCACTGTCTATGAGGGTGGTGGAAGCAGAGATGGTGAATGATTTCAAAGGTTTATTGGATGGACACTTCAGGGAAATAAACTTGGCGGAAAATAGAGACAGAGCTGGGGAATGAGACTGGCTCGATTTATCGACAAAGGGCTGGCATGGACTCGATGGGCCAAATGGCCTCATTCTGTGCTGAAATGACTCTGACTCTACGACTTTCTGACAGGGAATACTATTACTACTGCTTTCCCAAACTGGAAAAGTTTATAATGGACTGGGCAGAATCACCCTGCTGAACCCCGTGATGGAAGTGAAATGTTTGATGCCCCAGAACGTGGTTAACAAACATCCTTCACAAACAGAATGTATCAGTTCAGACCCACTCACAATTCTGAAGTCATTCACAATGTTCACAACCCACAATATTTTTCCTGGTTTTCTCTACATAGGACAGCAGCCACGCTTTTCACTGTGTCCCCACCGCCATGTGGAAAGTCTTGTCAGGGTGTGGAAAGTCTTGTCAGGGTTAGGTGAGATAAGGCACGTTGCCTGGGCGACAGCTGTCTTCAATTGTGTTACTGCTTCCCTGTTCGCTTCAGTCCAAAGGGGTTAAACCTGGTCATCATCACCATTAGGTAGTTCATAAAGAGGAGTCACAGTCACTTCAAATCGAGGGATGAGGGTCCACTTAAACCCACCAGCCTGAGGATAGGGCACAGGGCAGTCTTTCAGGTGGACAGGGGTAGATGCTGGATGAGGGTCCACTGATACCCCACCAGCCTGAGGATAGGGCACAGGGCAGTCTTTCAGGTGGACAGGGGTAGATGCTGGATGAGGGTTCACTGATACCCCAACAGCCTGAGGATAGGGCACAGGGCAGTCTTTCAGGTGGACAGGGGTAGACACTGGATGAGGGTCCACTGATACCCCACCAGACTGAGGATAGGGCACAGGGCAGTCTTTCAGGTGGACAGGGGTAGATGCTGGATGAGGGTCCACTGATACCCCACCAGCCTGAGGATAGGGCACAGGGCAGTCTTTCAGGTGGACAGGGGTAGATGCTGGATGAGGGTCCACTGATACCCCACCAGCCTGAGGATAGGGCACAGGGCAGTCTTTCAGGTGGACAGGGGTAGATGCTGGATGAGGGTTCACTGATACCCCAACAGCCTGAGGATAGGGCACAGGGCAGTCTTTGAGGTGGACAGGGGTAGATGCTGGATGAGGGTCCACTGATACCCCACCAGCCTGAGAATACGACACAAGGCAGTCTTTCAGGTGGACAGGGGTAGATGCTGGATGAGGGTTCACTGATACCCCAACAGCCTGAGGATAGGACACAGATCGTTCTTTGAGGTGGACAGGGGTAGATGCTGGATGAGGGTTCACTGATACCCCACCAGCCTGAGGATAGGGCACAGGGCAGTCTTTCAGGTGGACAGGGGTAGATGCTGGATGAGGGTTCACTGATACCCCAACAGCCTGAGGATAGGACACAGATCATTCTTTGAGGTGGACAGGGGTAGATGCTGAATGAGGGTTCGCTGATACCCCAGCAGCCTGAGGATAGGGCACACGGCAGTCTTTGAGGTGGGCAGGGGTAGACAGTGTGGAGTTTGCAAGTTCTCCCAGTGACCGCATGGGTTTCCGTCGGGTGCGCCAGTTTGCTCCCACAGCCAAAGACTTGCAGCTTGATAGGTAACTTGGCCATTGTAAATTGCCCCTAGTGTAGGTACAAAGAACAAAGAACAGTACAGCACAGGAACAGACCATTCTGCCCTCCAAACCTGCGCCGATCTTGATGCCTGCCTAAACTAAAACCTTCTGCACTTCCGGGGACCGTATCCCTCTATTCCCATCCTATTCATGTATTTGTCAAGATACCTCTTAAACAGCGCTATCGTATCTGCTTCCACCACCTCCCCTGGCAGCAAGTTCCAGGCACTCACCACCCTCTGTGTAAAGAACTTGCATCGCACATCCCCTCTAAACTTTGCCCCTCTCACCTTAAACCTATGCCCCCTAGTAACTGACTATTCCACTCTGGCAAAAAGCTTCTGACTATCCACGCTGTCCATGCCGCTCATAACTTTGTAAACCTCTATCATGTCGCCCCTCCACCTCCGTCGTTCCAGTGAAAACAATCCGAGTTTATCCAAGCTCTCGTCATAGCTAATACCCTCCAGACCAGGCAACATCCTGGTAAACCTCTTCTGTACCCTCTCCAAAGCCTCCAAGTCCTTCTGATAGTGTGGTGACCAGATTTGCACGCTATATTCTAAGTGTAGCCTAACTAAAGTTCTGTACAGCTGCAGCATGACTTGCCAATTTTTATACTCTATGCCCCGACTGATGAAGGCAAGCATGCTGTATGCCTTCTTGACTACCTTATCCACCTGCGTTGCCACTTTCAGTGACCTGTGGACCTGTACGCCCAGATCTCTCTGCCTGTCAATACTCCTAAGGGTTCTGCCATTTACTGTATACTTCCCACCTGCATTAGATCTTCCAAAATGCATGACCTCACATTTGTCCGGATTAAACTCCATCTGCCATTTCTCCACCCAAGTCTCCAAACAATCTATATCCTGCTGTATCCTCTGACAATCCTCATCACTATCCGCAACTCCACCAACCTTTATGTCGTCCGCAAACTTACTGATCAGACCAGCTACATTTTCCTCCAAATCATTTATATATACTACAAAGAGCAAAGGTCCCAGCACTGATCCCTGCGGAACACCACTAGTCACATCCCTCCATTCAGAAAAACACCCTTCCACTGATACCCTCTGTCTTCTATGACCGAGCCAGTTCTGTATCCATCTTGCCAGCTCACCTCTGATCCCGTGTGACTTCACCTTTTGTACTAATCTGCCATGAGGGACCTTGTCAAAGGCTTTACTGAAGTCCATATAGATAACATCCACTGCCCTTCCTTCATCAATCATTTTGTCTCTTCCTCAAAAAACTCAATCAAATTAGTGAGACACGACCTCCCCTTCACAAAACCATGCTGCCTCTTGCTAATAAGTTCGTTTGTTTCCAAATGGGAGTAAATCCTGACCCGAAGAATCCTCTCTAATAATGTCCCTACCACTGACGTAATGCTCACCGGCCTTACCGGGTAGTTGGTAGGAGAATGGTGGGGATGTGGTAGGGAGTATGGGATTAATGTAGGATTAGTATAAATGGGTGGTTGTTGGGCGGCACAGTCGCGGTGGGCCGAAGGGCCCGTTTCAGTGCTGTACATCTCTATGACTCTATGACTATGACTGGATGAGGGTCCACTAATACCCCACCAACCTGAGAATACAACACAGGACAGTCTTTGAGGTGGACAGGGGTAGACACTGGATGGTCTCGACCTGATGTTGGTCTGGGCTGATGCTGGATGATCCAATCTGGACACCAAGAACGGTGACATGATCTAGCGCCAGCTGGGCCTTATGTGGAGGGACTTTTAGTGCATCTCCAAAAGTAACTGCAGTAGTTCCTGTAAAAGGGTTAAATATGTGGACACTGTCTGTGGTGATTATGAGGAGATCATCGACATATTGCAGCATGCAGGAAGACTGTGAAACACTCATAAGAGCCCCGGCCATACGTTAGTGGGAAATAGTGGGGTTATTGTGGAACCTCTTGTGACAGACATGTCCACGGGTATCACTGCTCCTCAGATGTGAATGTGAATTTAAATTGTTTCTCTAGTTTTACAAGGATATTCCAATAACCCTGAGAGATATCCAGGGTGGAGACGACAGCCCTGCCGCTGGGAATCTGGGAGAGTAGGGTGGGTGTCCCTCAGCCAACCGGATTCACACAGGGATGACTGAGTTGAGTTTGTGATGGTCAATAGTCAGTCACCAGCTGTCACCTTTTTTCTAGCCGGCCAAATGGGGCAGTTAGTAATGAATGTGTCTTTGTGAACTACACCCTGGTATAACAATGACATGATAGTGTCTGGAATATATGATATAATCTCAGCTCGGTATGAATACTGCTTCATGGAGCATGCAATGGTCAGTTAATTTCTTCAGGTCAGCTCATGTTTCCACAGTCATCTTTATGGGTTGTGAATGCACTCAGCACCGACTCGAGAATCGCCTGTAACTCAGGGTCAACAGACGTGTCTGGTTCCCACTCCTCTGATATTTTAATCATGAATATCGAGGGTACACTGGACACCAGAGTAGGGGTATGTTTTATGGTTCTACAATATACAAATATACGGATAATAAATTACTGCTTATTCAAAGTGATCGGGCAGAGTCAACATGCTTTTGTGAAACGGAAACCAAGTTTAACCAATTTATTGGGGTTCTTTGAAGAATTAAAAGGTGCTGTGGATAAAGGGGAACTGGTGGATGTACTGTACCTTGATTTCCAGAAGGGATTTCATAATGTGCCACATCAAAGTTCATTGCGGAATATAAAAGCGCATGGTCTAGGGGGCAACCTATTGGCATGGATAGAAGATTGGCTAACTAACAGGAAACAGAGAGTAGGCTTAAATGGATCATTTTCTGTTTGGCAAGATGTAACGAGTGGTGTGTCACAGAGATCTGTGCTGGGGCCTTAACTTTTTACAATTTATATAAATCACTTGGATGAAGGGACCAAAGGAATGGTTGCTAAATTTGCTGATGACAGAAACGTCGGTTGGAAAGTAAGTTGTGACGAGGACACAAGTGAGCCACAAAGGGACAGATAGATTGAGTGTGTGAGCAAAAATCTGGTAAATGTGGGAAAAGGTGAAATTGTCCATTTTGGCAGGATGAATAAAAATTAAGCAAAGAATCACAATGGTGAGAAATTGCTGAACTCCACCATCCAGGGGGAACTGAGAGTCCTTGTGCATAAATTGCAAAAGGTTAATATGTAGGTATTGCAAGTAATTAGGAAAACTAATAGAATGTTATCGGCTATTGCAGGAGGAATTGAATGCAAATGTAGAGAGGTTATGTTTCAGTTACACAGGGCATTGATGAAACCACATCTGGAATACTGTTTACAGTATTGGTCTCCTTATTTAAGGGCAGATGTAAATGCATTCGAAGCAGTTCAGAGAAGGTATACTAGACTAATGCCTGGAATGGGGGTGTTGTCCAATGAGGAAAGGCTGGACAGGCTAGGGTTATATCAGCTGGAGTTTAGAAGAGTAAGAGGCGACTTGATTGAAACTTATAAGATTCTGAGTGTGGGACAAAGCAAGTGAGGGCGACAAAGAGAGAAAGAACTAGAGAGAGAGAGCTCAACGCATCTGCTGCTAAAACCTTCATCCATGCCTTTCTTATCTCGAAACTTGACTATTCTCACACACTCCTGGCTGGTCTCCCACATTCTACTCTCTGTAAACATGTGATCATCCAAAACTCTGCTGGCATCTTCTAATTTACACCAAATTCTGTTCACCCAACATCCCTGTTCTCACTGACCTACATTGGCTCTTCGCCCAGTAACACCTCAATGTTAATATTCTCACTCATGTGATCAAATCCTTCCATGACATCACCCCTCTGATTACCCCAATCCCCTGTCAATTTCCAATATTACTGAAACTTGTTCATCTTAAAGTCTTTTTCAAATTCCCTTTTTAAAGTGAGTTTATTTCCCTCTGCCTCTCCCTGACCACACATTTCATGTCTCCAGCTCCACTCATGCTGTGGAAGCTTGGATCCATAAAATGGTGTGAGCTGCATTGCTGGTCACATCCAGCACATTGTACAGGAAACCTAGGCTGGCCGGGGTGATAGCGTGTGTGTAATGTGCGTGTGTCTGTAGTGTGAGGATGGTCTGAATATGGTGTCAATTAACCATTCCAGCAGCTTTGATGTACGTCTTTGAAACTTGGTCTGTGCATGTCCACTGACCACCTGTGTTAGTCACTCTCAGCTGAACAAACATTCAGCAGCATGAAGAACCCCCTCTAGTGTTATTTAAAAGGACCAGACGTCCAACTCACAGGTGAGGGGCTTTTCACTTACTTCTGCTATTGTAAATTTAGTTTAAGTGCTTTGGATGGTTTTCTGGAGGTTGTGTTGTGAGCTGCTGCAGACATTCAGGGAGGACAGAGGATTTGGTGACCCAACTCTGGACGAGGATTGGGGACTGTAGATACCGTGTCTCTGGGTCTGTAACATGACCAAAAAAATGGAGCAGAGGCTGCGGAGAGGGGAATCTCTGTTAAGGGCGAGGAGGAGGGGGCTCTGTCCTACCCACCCAGGGTTTTCCATGCGAAACAAGAACAGTGGTCCTAATACCGAGCCCTGGGGAGCACCACTGTATACTCCCATCAAGTCTGGACAACAACCTTTCACCACTGCTCTCTGTTTTCTGTTCTTTAGCCAATATTAAATGTTTGGAAGACTAAAGCCATTGGTTTCACTCCCCACTCCAACTCTGTTCCCTTGCTATTGATTCTATCCCTCTCCCTGCTAACAGTCTGAGATTCAGTCTGTTTGCAATCTTGGTGTCACATTTGACCACAAAATGAGCTTTAACCTCATTTTCAGGTATCATTACAGCCGCCTATTTCCACCTCAGTAACATTACCCGAACTTCACCCCTGTCTCAGTCCATCTGCTGCTGAAACCTCATTCATGCCTTTGTCACCTCTAGATGTGATCATTCAAACTCACTCCTGGCTGACCTCCCACATTCTACTCTCTGTAAACTTGAGGTCATCCAAAACTCTGCTGCCCATGTCTTAGTTCACACCAAGTCCGGTTCGCCTATCATTGACTGACATTGTCTCCCAGTCCAGCAATGTCTTGATTTTAAAATTCTCCACCTTGTTTCCATTTTCCTCCATGGCCTCGTCCCTTCCTACCTCTGTAATCTCCTCCGGCTCCACAATCCACCGAAATTTCTGTGCTCCTCTAATTCTGGTCTCTTGTGCATCCCTGATTTTAATCACTGCACCACAGGCAGCCGTGCCTTCAGCTGCCGGGGCCCTAAGCTGTGTAATATCTTCCCTGCACCTCTTTGCCTCTCCACATCGCTTTCCTCCGTTAAGACACTCCTTAAAACCTACCTCTTTGACTGAGCTGTTGGTCATCTGACCTAATATCTACTGTTGTGTCGCAGCGTTATACTTTGCTTCTTAATGCTCCTGTGGGATGTTTTACAATGTTAAAGGCATTATATAAATATAAGCTGTTGTTGTTGAATTTTGCCAGACATGATTTGCATTAGCATATCCATGTTGCTAGCCACTTACGATAGTTCTCCAAGTAGCAAATATTTTTCTCCTGGGTTGTCACCTTTAGATTTTCCCCCAGTGGTGACACTAGTCTGACTGGTCAATAATTGCAGGGCTTATCCTATCTCTCCTTTTTTAAACAGGTTGTAACATTTGCAACTGTCCAGTCCTCTGTCACCACTCCCATATCCAAGGAGAATTGAATGATTCTGGCCAGTGCCTCTACTATTGCCACCATTCCTTCCCTCAGCAACCCTCATACATCCCATCCAGACTGGGTAAATGTTTTACTTTATTGTGATACAGAAAGTGCTGGATTGAAAGTGGTTAACTGAACCTGTTTGTTCAGTGACTGTAATTAATGTCAGTCTCCATGGATCCTAATTGTGTCACTGGCGGGTTTCCATCTTCTATTAAAATGGGACTCCTTTCAATGTGTTATCCCATACTGTGAGCTGGAGCATAATCCCGACACTAACATGGATCAGCGGCTCTAGAGAGAGGGAGAGGACGGATCAGAATCTGAGAACAATAGATTGGAATGTTACAACAATTTACAGGAGTTTATCCTGGGATATCTACATTCTTTCTACATATTATGATTGGTTCTCATTAAACTCCCGGATCTATCGCGCACTTCAGATTATTCAATATGTTTACTATCCCTTCCTCGCTATTGTTGGTGTCCCTGGTAATTCTCTCTCTCTCTCTCTCTCTCTCTCTCTGTCTAGCTATTAATTCTATAAACCGTTTTTGACTGCATTACTGCTCCCGTCATTTACTCTGCCCTGCTTGCTGCTGTTATTATTCTTGGGGAATCCCTATCTGCAACTATTAGCTCCATAAACCATTGCTAATAGTATTACTGTTCTTGTCATTTACTCTCTCATCTTTGCTTCTGCTGCTGTTTCTATTTCCAGCTTGGAGATCTGTAAACCCTGTTTCACTAAAATACGGTTCTGTAATGTAAACTTTGGGAAGAGTGAAGCCGGTGTCATTGGTCTCCATCACAAATTCCATCCCCTATCTGTCAAACTCATCCCCCACCCTGGCTAATGTCTGAGGCTGAACCAGACTGTTTACAACCTCTGAGTTCATCTCCATATTCTCTCCATCATCAACTGTGTCTACTACCACCTCTGGAATATCACTGTCTCCACCACTGCCTCAGCCCATCTGCTGCATAAACCCGTATCTGTACCTTTGTTAAATCCACACTTGACTATTCCAAGTCTATCCTGGTCACCTCCCAGTTATAAAACTCCATAAACCACAGACCATCCATAACTCTGGGGCCTGTATCCTAACTCACACAAATCCCGATCACCCATCACCCCTGTACTCACTCATCTACATTGTCTCCGGGTCTGGCAACACCTTACTTTTAATATTCTCATTCTTGTGCTTGGATCTCTCCATCGCCCCGCCCCTCCCATTAGTCCCATTCCCCTTCCATTTCACATATTCTTGAAAATCCTATCCCTTCAAATTTATATCCAATTTCCTTTATAATGTGAGTTGCTTAAAATCCCTATCTTCCCTTGCTGTGATATTCAATCTATGGCGCCACTGGTGCCAATGCTACAGTAACCTGATTGCATAAAATGACGTGAACTGCACAGCCGGCTATTTCTATCGTGGTCAGCACAGTGCCCCATGCTGGGCAGGGTTCTAGTGTGGTCAGCACAGTGCCCCATCTTGGGCAGGGCTCTAGTGTGGTCAGCACAGTGCCCCATGCTGGGCACGGCTCTAGTGTGGTCAGCACAGTGCCCCATGCTGGAGAGGGCTCTAGTGTGGTCAGCACAGTGCCCCAAGCTGGACAAGGCTCTAGTGTGGTCAGCACAGTGCCCCATGCTGGGCACGACTCTAGTGTGGTCAGCACAGTGCCCCATGCTGGGCAGGGCTCTAGTGTGGTCATCACAGTGCCCCATCTTGGGCAGGGCTCTAGTGTGGTCAGCACAGTGCCGCGTGCTGGGCAGGGCTCTAGTGTGGTCAGCACAGTGCCCATGCTGGACAGGGCTCTAGTGTGGTCAGCACAGTGCCCCAAGCTGGACAAGGCTCTAGTGTGGTCAGCACAGTGTCCCATGCAGGGCAGGGCTCTACTGTGGTCAGCACAGTGTCCCATGCTGGACAGGGCTCTAGTGTGGTCAGCACAGTGTCCCATGCTAGGCAGGGAACTCGTGTGGTCAGCACAGTGCCCCATGCAGGACATTGCTCTAGTGTGGTCAGCACAGTGTCCCATGCTGGACAGGGCTCTAGTGTGGTCAGCACAGTGCCCCATGCTGGACATGGCTCTAGTGTGGTCAGCACAGTGCCCCATGCTGGGCAGGGCTCTAGTGTGGTCAGCACAGTGTCCCATGCAGGGCAGGGCTCTAGTGTGGTCAGCACAGTGCCCCATTTAGGACATTGCTCTCGTGTGGTCAGCACAGTGTCCCATGCTGGACAGGGCTCTAGTGTGGTCAGCACAGTGCCCCATGCTGGACATGGCTCTAGTGTGGTCAGCACAGTGCCTCGTGCTGGGCAGGGCTCTAGTGTGGTCAGCACAATGCCCCATGCTGGGTCGGGCTCTAGTGTGGTCATCACAGTGCCCCATGCTAGACATGGCTCTAGTGTGGTCAGCACAGTGCCTCGTGCTGGGCAGGGCTCTAGTGTGGTCAGCACAGTGCCCCATGCTGGGTAGGGATCTAGTGTGGTCATCACAGTGCCCCATGCTGGGCAGGGCTCTAGTGTGGTCAGCACAGTGTCCCATGCAGGGCAGGGCTCTAGTGTGGTCAGCACAGTGCCCCATGCAGGACATTGCTCTAGTGTGGTCAGCACAGTGTCCCATGCTGGACAGGGCTCTAGTGTGGTCAGCACAGTGCCCCATGCAGGACATTGCTCTAGTGTGGTCAGCACAGTGCCCCATGCTAGACATGGCTCTAGTGTGGTCAGCACAGTGCCTCGTGCTGGGCAGGGCTCTAGTGTGGTCAGCACAGTGCCCCATGCTGGGTAGGGCTCTAGTGTGGTCATCACCGTGCCCCATGCTGGGCAGGGCTCTAGTGTGGTCACCACAGTGTCCCATGCTGGGGAGGGCTCTAGTGTGATCACCACAGTGCCCCATGCAGGACATTTATCTAGTGTGATCTGCACAGTGTCCCATGCTGGACACTGCTCTAGTTTGGTCACCACAGTGTACCATGCTGGACAGGGCTCTCGTGTTGTCAGCACAGTGTCCCATGCAGGACACTGCTCTAATGTGGTCAGCACAGTGTCCCATGCTGGGCAGGGCTCTAGTGTGGTCAGCACAGTGTCCCATGCTGGGCAGGGCTCTCGTGTGGTCACCACAGTGTCCCATGCTGGGGAGCGCTCTTGTGTGGTCATCACCGTGCCCCATGCTGGGCAGGGCTCTAGTGTGGTCACCACAGTGTCCCATGCTGGGGAGGGCTCTAGTGTGGTCACCACAGTGCCCCATGCAGGACATTTATCTAGTGTGATCTGCACAGTGTCCCATGCTGGACACTGCTCTAGTGTGGTCACCACAGTGTCCCATGCTGGACAGGGCTCTAGTGTGGTCAGCACCGTGTCCCATGCAGGACACTGCTCTAGTGTGGTCAGCACATTGTCCCATGCTGGACAGGGCTCGAGTGTGGTCAGCACAGTGTCCCATGCTGGGCAGGGATCTAGTGATGTTAGCAACAGTGCCCCATGCTGGGCCGGGCTCTATTGTGGTCAGCACAGTGTCCCATGCTGGGCAGGACTCTAGTGTGATCAGCACAGTGCCCCATGCTGGGCAGGGATCTAGTGTGGTCAGCAACAGTGCCCCATGCTGGACATGGCTCTAGTGTGGTCAGCACAGTGCCCCATGCTGGACAGGGCTCTAGTGTGGTCAGCACAGTGCCCCATGCTGGACAGGGCTCTAGTGTGGTCAGCACAGTGCCCCATTCTGGGCAGGGCTCTAGTGTGATCAGCACAGTGCCCCATGCTAGGCAAGGGTCTAGTCCTGTTGTAACATGCATGTGATGCTCATATGAGGAGGGTTTGAATGTGACGTCAGTGAGCGATTCTGACAGCTTTGATGTGCGTCTTTGAAACTTGCTCTGTGCATGTCCACTGACCACCCGTGTTAGTCACTCTCAGCTGGACATACATTCAGCAGCACGAGGAACCCTCTCTAGTGTTATTTAAAAGGACCAGGCATCCAACTTACAGATGAGTGGTTTTGACTTACTTCTGCTGTTGTAAAGTTAGTGGAGGTGCTGTGGATGGTTTTCTGGAGGTTGTGCTCTGAGCTGCTGCAGACGTTCAGGAGGACAGAGGATTTGGTGACCCAACTCTGGAAGAGGTATGGGGACTGTAGGTACAGTGTCTCTGGGTCTGTAACATGAACAACATATGGAGCAGAGGCTGCAGAGAGGGGAAGCTTTGTGAGGAGGGAGGAGGAAGTTGAGCTGCCCTACCCACCCCGGGTTTTCCAAGAGCACTTTTCCAATCTACACCAAACCCAGGAGCAATGTGTGAGGTGACTCTGATTCAATAAGGATTTGGTCACAGAGCTGTGTCACCTCCTGTAAGACCACCTGGAGCCTCACACCAGGGTGAGGATGGAGCTGTCAGTGGCGGTTAATGTCACAGTTTCATTGAACTTCTATGGATCTGGATATTTCCAGGCAGAAGCAGGAGACATATCCAACGTAGAGTGGTAGAAATTGATAGATTCATGGAGTCATGTACGACACAGAAGGTGGCCACTCTGCCCCTCTATGACAGCCTCTGTAGAACAATCCAGTCAGTCCCACTCCCCCGCTCAATCCCCGGATCCCTGCAGGCTCATTTACTTCAGGTGTCCATTCAGTTTCCTTTTGAAATCATTGATTGTCTCGGCATGGACAATATCCATGAGGATACCCTCATGAGCAGTAAGTTCCAGCTCATTACCATCCACTGTGTAAAAAAGTTCTTCCTCATATTCCCCTGTATCTCTTATCCAAAACCTTCCATCTGTGTCCCCCGAGTCTGTGTTTCACCAGTTAATGGTAACAGTTTTTCATTGTCTATCTTATCTAAACCTATCATAATCTTGTACACCTCTATCAAATCTCTCTCAATCTCCTTTACACGAGGGAGAACAACTCCATCTTCTCCAAACTAAACTTGTAACTAAAACCCCCCATCCCTGGAACTATTCTGGTAAATCTCCTCTGCACCCTCTCAAGGACCTTCACATCCTTCCTAAAGTGATGTGACCAGAACTGGACATAGTTCTCTAATTGGGGCCTAACCAAAGCTTTACAAAGTTTCAGCATAACTTCCCTGCTTTTATATCTTTGCCTCTAATCATGAAGGCCAAGATCTGATAAGCTTTGATTAACACTCTCCTAATATGCCCTTCCAACTTCAAAGATCAATGCATATAGAGTCCCAGGTCCCTCTGTTCCTGCACAATCTTTAGACCTGTGCCATTAAGTCTATATTGCTTTCCTATTCTTTCTGCCAAAATGCATCACCTCACACTCCTCTGTATTAAATTCCACCTGCCACTTCTCTGCGCATTCTGCTAGCCTATCTATATCCTGTTGTAGGCAGTTTGCATCATCCTCACTGCTTACCATTCCTCCAAGTATGGTATCATCGGAAAATTTTGAAATTCTACTTTGAATTCCATGATCCATCTCATTTATATATAACAAAAAAAATGAGTTGGTCCTGGCACTGACCCTTGGAAAACATCACTGTCTACCGTCCTCCAGTGTGAAAAACAACCGTTCACCAGCACTCTGCCCGAACTATCTCTTCTTTGAAGGTAGCCCATTGTTCAGATCCTGTTTTCCTGCCAAACGTTGACTCTAATTTGTTCGCCCCAGCTCCATTTTTACACTGGTTGACTTGTTGAAGTTGACTTTCTCATAGTTAATTATTCTTACTCTGGATTGCTCTTTGTCCTTTCCCATAGTCAACAAAAACCTTTTGATACAATGAGCACTGTCCCCTAAATGTTCTCCTACTAATACTTAATCCACTTGGGTCCAGCTCATTCTCGAGAACCAGGTCTTGCAGTGCCTCCTTTCTCGTTGGACTAGCAACATATTGTCGTTTAAAAGTTTCCTGCACACACTGTAGTAACTCCTGCCTCCCTTCGCCCTTTACATTACTACTATCCCAGTCCATATTAGGATAATGAATGTTCCCCCATTGTAACTACTCTATAATTCTTGCATCTTACAGTAATTTTCTTGCAGATTTGTTCCTCCATATCCTTCCCATTAGCTGATGGCCGATAGACAACACCGAGCAATGTAAATGCACCTTTTTTGTTCATTAGCTCTATCCAAATAAATTCTGTCCTGCTTCCACCTATGCACCCACCAACCCCCACTCCCATCTCCCCACACACGTCCCCGGGACTTTCACTCTCTCGAGCACTATAATGTTCTCCTTAATCAATACCACCAGCCTTACTCCTTTTCTCCCTTTCCTATTTTTCCTGAACACCTTGTATCCAGGAATATTTAACACCCAGTTCTGCCCTTCTTTGAGCCAGATCTCTGTTATAGCCACAACATCATATTTCCACATGGCAATCTGCACCTGTACCTCACCAGTCTTATTAACCACACTCCGTATTCACATACATGCACATCAACCCTGATCCAAACTTTATTACTTCCTTCCTTACTCAGACCCCAAATAATAACTTTCTAAACCCTACTATAGTGTTATCCATCTCTCCCAATATTCTGTGCACTTTAGAATTCCTCTCTGATGTTTACTCCTGGTTCCCACACCCCTGTCAATTTAGTGTAAACCCTCTCCAATATTATTAACATATCACCCTGCAAGAAAATTAGTCCAGCTCTGTTCAGGTGCAACCGTCCAGCCTGTACAGATCCCACATTCTCCAGAACTGGTCCCAGTGTCCAGGAATCTAAACTTTATCGCTTCTGCAGCATCCTTCCAGCCACACATCCATTTGCACTCTCCTCCTATTTCTATACTCACTCGCACGGGGTACTGGCAGTAATCCGGAGATTACTACATTGAGATGGCTAACTTCTTACCCAGTGCACGGAATTCTGACTGCAGGACCACCTCACTCTTTCTGCCCAGCTCATTCGTACCGATGTGGACTACGACTGCTAGCTGTTCACCACCCCCACCCACCCCCCCAGCCCACCACCTTCATGATGCTCTGCAGCCACTTGGCCCATTGTGTCTCTGATGTCCAAAAAACGACCTCCCCAGCCGAATCCCACCTTCCAGAATTTGGTCCCTAGCTCTGCAGATTAAATCAATTGAGGTGTAGCAAGGTACATTTAAAATGAGATGAGGTTTTCAGCCTCTTCTACCCTTTCACAAAGTGAGTTCCAGACCGCCACCCCACCACACTCTGGGTGATTCTTTTCCTAATCTTCCCTCTACTTTTTCTCCCAATCATTTAAATCCATGCCCTCTTGTCACTGATCTCTCTGCTAAGGTGAATAGACACTTCACCTCCACTCTATGCAGGGCCCTCAGCGTTTTGTACGTTTCAATCAGATCTCCCCTCAGCCTTCTCTGTTCCAAGGAGAACAACCCCAGCCTATCAAATCTTTCCTCATAGCTGCATTTTCCCAGTCCCGGCAAAATGTTTGTAAATCGCCTCTGTACCCTCTCTAGTGCAATTACATCCTTTCTGTAATGAGGTGACCAGAACTCAAGTACTCAAGTTGTGGCCTAACCAATGACGTATACAGTTCCAGCATGATCTCCCTGCTCTTATATTCTATATCTCGGCTAATAAGGGAAAGGATTCCATATGCCTTCTCAACCACCTTATCGACCTATCCTGCTCCCTTCATCTATCTGTGGGCATTCACTCTAAGGTCTGTCACTTCCTCTACACTTCTCAGTATTCTCCCATTAATCGTGCATTCCTTTGCCTTATTTAACCTCCCCAAATGCATCATCTCGCACTTATCCAGCCTGAATTCAATTTGCCACTTCTCTGCCCATCTGACCAGTCCATCAATATCTTCCTGCAGTGTACAGCTATCCTCCTTGCTATCTACCACACGGTCAATCTTTGTATCGTCTGCAAACTTCTTGATTATGCCCCTACTTTTACTTCCATAGTGTTAATATATGCGACATAAAGCAGGGGTCCCAGTACTAAGCCCTGTGGAATTTGTTTTTTTATTCATTCGTGGGATTTGGACGTCACTGTCTGGGCCTGCATTTATTGCCCAACCCTTATTGCCCTTGAACTGAGTGGCTTGTGAGTCAATTTAAGAGTCCATCACATTGTTGTGGGTCTGGAGTCTCATGTGGCCAGATCAGGTAAGGACTGCAGATCTCCTTCCCTAAAGGACATTAGTGAACCAGATGGGCTTTTTCAAACAATCGACAATGGTTTCATGGTCACCAATAGAGTCGCTGTTTAATTCCAGAACTATTAATTGATTTCAAATTTCATTATGTGTCATGGTGAAATTCGAATCCACGTCCCCGGAGTGTTAACCTGGGTTTGCTGGATTTACAAGTGCAGTGACATTGCCACTACACCACTGCCTCCACTAAATCCTTCTGGAAACATCCCTCCAGTCGCAAACACGCTTGTCAACAATGACTCTTTCTTTCCTGCCACTGAGCTAATTTTGCATCCACCTTGCTGCATTTCCCTGGATCCCCTGGGATTTTATTTTTAACAAGTTTGCTATGTGGGCCCTTGCCAAAAGTCTTGCTAAGATCCAAGTAGACCGCATCAAATACGTTAAACTCATCTATCGTCCTTGTTACTTCATTAAAAATCATGCAAGTTAGTCAGACACGAGCTTAGCTTAACACGTCTGTGGTGATTATCCTTGATTAACCTATGCCTTTCTAAGTGACAGTTTATCCTGTCTCTCAGAATAGATTCCAATAATTTTCCCACTCTGAGGTTAGACTGGCTGTCCTGTATTTATTCGGTCTATCCTTCGCTCCCTTTTGGATCAGTGGGACAATGTTATCAGTTCTCCAATCCTCCAGCACCACACCTGTATCCAGTGAGAACTGGAAAATCATGGACATACCTTTGGCTATTTCTTCTGTTGCTTCTTTTAACAACCTGGGGTACATTTCATCGCGCCATGGTGATTTATCAACTTTCAATGATGCTAATTCCATTTATACTTCCTCTCTGCCTCTGTTTATCAGATCCAATAATTCATAATCCTCCTCCTTAACTGAAATATCTGCATCGTTCCCCTCTTTTGTGAAGACAGTTACAAAGTATTCATTAAGAACCATATCAGTAACTACTGTCCCTACACATAGGTTCCCTTTTCGGTCATTAATGGGCTCTACTCTCTCCTTTGTTGTCCTCTTAGCCTTAATGTATTGAAAGAAAAAACAGACATGGGTTCACCTTGATTTTGTTTGCCAATATTTATTTATGATCTCTCCTTGCTTTGGTAAATTCCTTTTTGATATCTGCCTCCACATTCTATACTCCTCTTGGTTTTCTGTTGTGTTGAGATCTCGGTGTGGGACTTAAGCTTGCCTTTCCTGCTGTATCTTACCCTGTAGGCTCCTTGACATCCATGGAGCTGGGGAATGAGACAGACTTGATTTATCTCCAAAGCGCTGGCACCGACTCGATGAGTAGAAATGACCCATTCTGCGTTAGAATTGACCATGCCACGATGACTCTATGACATGGGTATTCTATTACAACAATTTTCCGATACTGGGAAAGTTTATAATGGACTGGGCAGTATCACCCTGTTGAACCCCGTGATGTAAGTGAAATGTTTGATGCCCCAGAACATGGTTAGCAAATGTCCTTCACAAACAGAGTAAATCAGTTCAGCCCCATTCACAATTCTGCAGTAATTCACAATAGGGAGTAAGTTCGCCTGGTTTTCTCCACATTGGACAGCAGCCAGGCATTTCACTGTGTCCACCACCTCCATGTGGAAAGTATTGTCAGGGTTAGATGAGATATGACACGTTGCCTGGGCGACAGATTTCTTTAGTTGTGTTACTGTTTCTGTGTTCTCTTAGTCCAAACGGGATAAACCTGGTCATCATCACCATTCGGTAGTTCATAAAGAGGAGTCACAGTCTCAGCAAATCGAGGGATGAAGGTCCGCTGATACCCCACCAAACTGAGGATAGGACACAGGGCAGTCTTTGAGGTGGTCAGCGGTAGACACTTGATGAGGGGCAATTGATAACCAACAAGCCTGAGGATAGGTCATGGGCAGTCTTTGAGGTGGACAAGGGTAGACACTCACAATGGGTGAGATTCTAAACGAGTACTTTGCATCGGTATTCACCGAGGAGAGGGACATGACGGATCTTGAGGTTAGGGACAGATGTTTGATTACTCTAGGTCAAGTCGGCATAAGGAGGGAGGAAGTGTTGGGTATTCTAAAAGGCATTAAGGTGGACAAGTCCCCAGGTCCGGATGGGATCTATCCCAGGTTACAGTGGGAAGCGAGAGAGGAAATAGCTGTGGCCTTATCAGATATCTTTGCAACATCCTTAACCACGGGTGAGGTCCCGGAGGACTGGAGAGTTGCTAATGTTGTCCCCATGTTTAAGAAGGGGAGCAGGGATAATCCAGGTAATTATAGACCGGTGAGCCTGACGTCAGTGGTAGGGAAGCAGCTGGAGAAGATGCTGAGGGATAGGATCTGGTCCCATTTGGAAGACAATGGGCTTATCAGTGATAGGCAACATGGTTTTGTGCAGGGAAGGTCATGTCTAACCAACTTAATAGAATTCTTTGAGGAAGTGACAAAGTTGATTGATGACGGAAGGGCTGTAGATGTCATATACATGGACTTCAGTAAGGCGTTTGATAAGCTTCCCCATGGTAGGCTGATGGAGAAAGTGAAGGCGCATGGGGTCCAAGGTGTACTAGCTAGATGGATAAAGAACTGGCTGGGCAACAGGAGACAGAGAGTAGCAGTGGAAGGGAGTTTCTCAAAATGGACACGTGTGACCAGTGGTGTTCCACAGGGATCCGTGCTGGGACCACTGTTGTTTGTGATATACATAAATGATTTGGAGGAAAGTATAGGCGGTCTGATCAGCAAGTTTGCAGACGACATTAAGTTTGGTGGAGTAGCAGATAGTGAAAGGGACTGTCAGAGAATACAGCAGAATATAAATAGATTGGAGAGTTGGGAAGAGAAATGGCAGATGGAGTTCAATCAGGGCAAATGCGAGGTGATGCATTTTGGAAGACCCAATTCAAGAGTGAACTATACAGTAAATGGAAAAGTCCTGGTGAAAATTGATGCGCAGAGAGATTTGGGTGTTCAGGTCCATTGTTCCCTGAAGGTGGCAACGCAGGTCAATCGAGTGGTCAAGAAGGCATACGGCATGCTTTCCCTCATCGGACGGGGTATTGAGTACAAGAGTTTGCAGATCATGTTACAGTTGTATAGGACTTTGGTTCGGCCACATTTGGAATACTGCGAGCAGTTCTGGTCGCCACAATACCAAAAGGATGTGGATGCTTTGGAGAGGGTGCAGAGGAGGTTCACCAGGATGTTGCCTGGTATGGAGGGCGCTCGCTATGAAGAGAGGTTGAGTAGATTCGGATTATTTTCATTAGAAATACGGACGTTGAGGGGGGACCTGATTGACGTGTACAAAATCATGAGAGGTATAGACAGGGTGGACAGCAAGAGGCTTTTTCCCAGAGTGGGGGATTAAATTACGAGGGGACACGAGTTCAAAGTGAAAGGGGAAAAGTTTAGAGGGGATATGCGTGGAAAGTTCTTTACGCAGAGGGTGGTGGGTGCCTGGAACGCGTTGCCAGCGGAGGTGGTAGACGCGGGCACGATAGCATCTTTTAAGATGTATCTAGACAGATACATGAATGGGCAGGAAGTAAAGAGATACAGACCCTTAGAAAATAGGCGACATGTTTTGATAGAGAATTTGGATCGGCGTAGGCTTGGAGGGCCGAAGGGCCTGTTCATGTGCTGTAATGTTCTTTGTTCTTTGATCTTGATGTTGGTCTGGGCTGATGTTGGATGAGCCAATCTGGACACCTAGAAAGGTGACACGATGTTACACCAGCTGGGCCTTACATGGATGGTCTTTTTGTCCAGCTCCCAAAGTAACTGCAGTAGTTCCTGTAAAAGGGTTAAATGTGTGGACACGGTCTGTGGTGATGAAGAGGAGATCATCGATATATTGCAGCAGCAGGAAGAATGTGAAAGGCTCATAAGGGCCCCGGCCATATTTTTGTGGAAAATAGTGGGGTTATTGTGGAACCTCTTCTGACAGACATGTCCAGAGGTATCTCTGGTCCTCAGAAGTGAATGTGAATTTAATTTGTTTCTCTAGTTTTACTGGGATACTACAATAACCATTAGAGATATCCAGGGTGGTGAAGACAGCCCTGCCGCTGGGAATCCGGGAGAGTCGGGTGGGTGTCTCTCACATAACCGGGTTCACACAGGGGTGACTGAGTTGAGTTTGTGGTGGTCAGTAGTCAGTCACCAGCTGCCATCCGGTTTTCCAACCGGCTAAATCGGGCAGTTAGTAGTGAATGTGTCTTTGTGAACGACACCCTGGTTTAACAATGACCTGATGTTGTCTGGAATATATGATATAATCTCAGCTCGGTAAGAATACTGCTTCATGGAGCATGCAATGGTCAGTTAATTTCTTCAGGTCAGCTCATGTTTCCACAGTCATCTTTATGGGTTGTGAATACACTCAGCACCGACTCGAGAATCGCCTGTACCTCAGGTTCATCAGAGGTGTCTGATTCACACTCCTCTGATATTTTAATCATGAATATTGAGGGTGCAATGGACACCAGAGTATGGGTATGGTTTAATGTTCTAAAATATACAAATATAGGGATAATCAATTACTGCTGATAACCTTTGAGCACATTACTGCCCAGTAGTCCCTGTCCATTATGCAGGATCATATGAAAGGGAGGCAGGAATTTGACATGAACTCTGTTCCATCTCCTGCACCACTATAAGATCCCAGATTACCCAAAAGGTGGTCGAAGGGTCACTAGAAGTTTATTGAGGAGTGACAGTTCAAATACAGCACAGGATCAGAATAGACAGAGTAGACATACGACCTGTGACTGGTGACAAAGGTTTTCTGGCTATGGATCAGATGTTAGAAGCTGTTATTATGGATATTTATAGCAGAGCACGTAGAGAAATTCAAAGTGATCAAGCAGTGTCAGCATGGTTTTGTGAAAGGAACATCAAGTTTAACCAATTTATTGGAGTTCTTTGAAGAAATTACACGTACTGTGGATAAAGGGGAACCGTTGGATGTAATGTAGTTAGATTTCCAGAAGACACTTGATCACGTGTCACATCAATGGTCATTGCAGAAACTAAATGCGAATGGTGTAGGGGGTAACATATTGACATGGATAGAAAATTGGCTATCCAACAGAAAACAGAGAGTAGGCAAAATGGGTCATTTTCTGTTTGGTAAGATGTAACGAGTCGTGTGCCACAGAGATCAGTGCTGGGGACGTAACTTTTTACAATTTATAAAAATGACTTGGATGAAGGGACTCAAGGTATGGTTGCTAAATTTTCTGATAAAACAAAGACAGATCGGAACGAAAGTTGTGAAGAAGACATAATTGGGCTGCAAAGGGATATCGATTGCTTACGTTAGTGGGCAAAGATGTGGCCAATGGAGTAAAATGAGGGAAAATGTGGAATTGTCCATTTTATAGGAAGAATAAAAAAGAAACGAATTATCTGAATGGTGAGAGATTGCAGAGCTGTACGATGCAGAGGAACTGGGTGTCTTCGTGCATGAATTGTATAAGTTTATTATGCAGGTACAACAGGTAATCAGGAAACTAATCGAATGTTATCATGTATTACAGAAGGAATTGAATACAAAAGTATGGAGGTTATATTTCATTTATACAGGACATTGGTGAGACCACATCTGGAGTTCTGTGTAGCTTACTGGTCTCCTTATTTAAGGAGGATGTAAATGTGTTGAAAGCAGTACAGAGAATGTTTACTAGATTAATACCTGGAATGGGTGGGTTGTCTTTTAAGGAAAGGCTGGACAGGCTAGGCTTATATCAGCTGGAGTTTAGAAGATTAAAAGGTGACTTTATTAAAGCATAAGATTCTGAGTGTAGGGTAGAGTAGGTGAGGGCCACAGAGAGAGAAACAGAGAGAGAGAGAGAGAGAGAGACAGCTCAGCTCATCTGCTGTGGAAAACCTCATCAATGCCTTTGTTACCTCGAGACTTGACTATTCTAACACACTTCTGACAGCTCTCCCACATTCTACAATCTGTAACCTTGTGGTCATCCAAAACTCTGCTGCCATCTTCTAATTTACACCAAATTCTGTTCACCCAACATCACTGCACTCACTGACCGACATTGGCTCTTGGTCGAGTCACACCTCAATTTTATTATTCAAAATCATGTGATCAAATCCCTCCATGTCCTCACCCCTCTGATTATCCCAATCCCCTGCTCATTTCCAATATTCCTGAACTTTATAAAAGTATTTTTCTAATTCCCTTTTTAAAGTGAGTTTATTTCCCTCTGTCTCTCTCCCTGACCACACATTTCATCTCTCCAGCTCCACTGGTGTTGTGGAAGTTTAGATCCATAACCTGATATGAACTGCACTGCTCTTCGCATCCAGCACATTGAACAGGACACCCAGGCTGGCCGGGGTGCGAGCGTGGGTGTAACGTGTGTGTGTCTGTAGCGTGAGGAGGGGTCTGAATATGATGTCAATCAGCCATTTCAGCAACTTTGATGTACGTCTTTGAAATTTGGTCGGTGCATGTCCACTGACCACCTGTGTTAGTCTCTCTCAGCTGAACATACATTCAGCAGCACGAGGAACCTCCTCTCGTATTATTTAAAAATACCAGGCATCCAACGTACAGGTGAGGGGCTTTTGACGTACTTCTGCTATTGTAAAGTTAGTGGAGGTGCTGTGGATGGTTTTCTGCAGGTTGTGTTGTGAGCTGTGCAGACATTCAGGGAGGAGAGAGGACTTGGGGACCCAACTCTGGACGAGGTATGGGGACTGTAGTTACAGTGTCTCTGGGTCTGAAACATGACCAACAAATGGAGAAGAGGCTGCAGAGTGATGGATCTCTGTAAAGAAGGAGGAGGAGGGGGCTCTGCACTACCGACCACGGGTTTTCCAACAGCAAAAGGAGCAGTGGTCATAATATCGAACACTGGGGAACACTACTGTATACGCCCATCGAGTCTGAACAGCAACCTTTCACCACTTCTCTCTGTTTACTGTTCCTGAGCCAATGTTATATCCACTCTTTCACTGTCCCTTTAATCCATAGGCTTCAGTTTCCTTAACCTGTCTATTGAATGCCAGTTGATCAAACACCTTTTGAAAGTCCATATATATAACTTCAATCACACCACCCTCATCAACACTCTCCATTGTTTTATCAAAGAAATCCATCAAGTTTACGTCACCACCACCTCTCTCCACTCCTCCACTGTTGTTAAATTATCAGACTGCTTATCCGACATCCAGTACTGGATGAGCAGAAATTTCCCCCAATTAAATATTGGGAAGACTGAAGCCATTGTTTTCACTCCCCACTCCAACTCTGTTCCCTTGCTATTGATTCCATCCCACTCCCTGGTAACAGTCTGAGATTCAGACAGTCTGTTTGCAATCTTGGTGTCACATTTCACCACAAAATGAGCTTTAACCTCATTTTCAGGGTATAATTACAACCGCCTATTTCCTCCTCAGTAACATCGCCTGACGTAACCCCTGTCTCAGCCCATCTGCTGCTAAAACCTCATTCATGCCATCGTCACCTCTCGATGTGACTGTTCCAACTCACTCCTGGCTGATCTCCCACATCTACTCTCTGTAAGCGTGAGGTCATCCAAAACTCTGCTGCCCATGTCTTAGCTCACACCAAGTCCCTTTCATCTATCACTGACCGACATAGGCTCCCAGTCAAGCAATGTCTTGATTTTAAAATTCCCATCCTTGTTTTCATATCCATCAATGGTCTCGCCTCTCCCTATCTCTGTAATCTCCTCCAGCTCCAGAACCCATCGAGCCATCTGTGTTTCTCGAATTCTGGCCTCTTTTGCATCCGTTTAGATGTTTACAAAGTTATGGGCGGCATGGACAGAGTGGATACTCAGAATCTTTTTCCCAGGGTGGAAGAGTCAGTTACTTGGGAACATCGGTTTCAGGTGCGAGGGGCAAAGTTTAGAGGGGATGTGCGAGGCAGGTTTCTGACACAGAGGGTGGTGAGTGCCTGGAACTTGCTGCCGGGGGAGGTGGTGGAAGCAGATACGATAGCGACGTTTAAGAGACATCTTGACAAATATATGAATAGGAAGGGAATAGAGCGATATGGGCCCCGGAAGTGCAGAAGGTGTTAGTTTCGGCAGGCATCAAGATCGGCGCAGGCTTGGAGGGCCGAATGGCCTGTTCCTGTGCTATACTGTTCTTTCTTCTTGGTTCTTTGTTATTTTAATCACTGCAACACTGGCGACCGTGCCTTCTGCTGCCGGGGCCCAATCTCTGCAGTATCCTCCCTACACACTTCCGCCTCTCCATCTCGCTTCCCTCCTTTAAGACATTCCTGAAAACTTTCCTCTTTGGCTAAGCTGTTGGTCCTTTGACCTAATATCTCCTGTTGTATGTCAGTTCGTCATTTGCTTCATAATGCTCCTGTGAAGCATCTTGGGATGGTTTAAAGACAATATCTAAATATAGATTGTTGTTGTTGTTGAAGTTCGCCAGACATCATTTGTCTGCAGCATATCCAGGTTGCTAACCACTTACTATCCAATGTTTTTCCAAGCAACAAATATTTTTCTCTTGGGTTGTCACGTCTAAAAAATGTCCCCAGTCGTGACTCTAGTCTGACTGTTCAGTAATTACAGCGTTTATCCCATATCTCCTTTTTTAAGCAGGATGTAACATTTACAATCCTCCAGTCCTCTGTCATCACACCCATATCCAAGGAGGATTGGAAGATTCTGGCCAGTGCCTATGCTATTTCCACCATTCCTTCCCTCAGAAACCCCTATAAATCCCATTCACACATGGTAAGAGTTCCAGTTTATTGTGGTCCAAAAAGTGTTGGATTGAAAGTGGTTAACAGAAACTGTTTGTTCAGTGACTGTAATTAATGTCAGTCTCCATGGAGCCTGATTGTGTCACAGGAGGGTTTCCCTCTTCTATTAATAAGGGACTCCTTTCAATGTGTTATCCCATACTGTCAGCGGGAGCATCACGCCCGGCACTCACAGGGTTCAGCGGCTCAAGAGAGAGGGAGAGGATCGATCAGAATCTGAGAACAATGGGTCAGAGTCTGAGAACAATGGGTCAGAATCTGAGAACAATGGGTCAGAGTCTGAGAACAATGGGTCAGAATCTGAGAACAATAGATTGGAATATTACAACAATGAGCAAGAGTTTATCCTCAGAACTTCACGATCTTTCTACACATTATGATCGGTTCTCATTCGACTTTCGCATCTACCTCGCACTTCGGATTGTTCAATCCATTTATTATCCCATCCTCGCTCTTGTTGGTGTCCCTGGTTAGTTTCTGTTTCCAGGTATTTATTCTGAAAACCATGTTTAACTGTATTACTATTCCTGTAATTTACTCTCACCGCCTTGCTTCTGTTGTTAACCCCGGTGAATATCTCCAGTAATTACCTTGATTAACCATGTTTAACTGAATTACTGCTCCTGTAATTTTCTCTACCCTCCTTGCTGCTGTTGTTATTTCTGCTGAATCTCTATCTCCAGAAATCAGCTGTGTAAACCACTGCTAACGGTATTTCAGTTCTTGTAATTTACTCTCTCCTCTTTGCTGCTGATACTGTCACTATTTCCAGCTAGGAGATCTGTAAACCCTGTTTACTGAAATACTGTTCTGGAACGTAAATTGTGGGAAGAGAGAAGACAGTGTCATTGGTCCATTGGTCTCCATCACAAACTCCATCCCCTATCTGTGAACCACATACCCGATCCTGAGGCTGAACCAGACAGTTTACAACCTCTGTGTTCTATTTTTACCTGACCTGAGTTCATCTTCAAATTCTCTCCATCACCAACCCTTCCGACTACCACCTGAGTAATATCACCCGTCTCCACCTCTGCCTCAGCCCATCTGCTGCATCAACCCTCATCTGTGCCTTTGTTAAATCCAAACTTGACTATTCCTAATCTATCCTGGTCACCCTCCCAGTTATAAACCTCCATAAACCACAGCCCATCCAGAACTCTGCTGCCTGTATCCTAAGTCACACCAAATCCCGATCACCCATCACCCCTGTGCTCACTGATCTACATTGGCTCCCGGTCTGGCAGCATCTTAATTTTAATTTTATCATTCTTGTGTTTGAATCCCTCCATGGCCTCACCCTTCCATTAGCCCCATTCCCCAGTCCATTTCCCATATTTCTGCAAATAATATGCATTCAATCTTTTCTCAATTCTCTTTTTAAAGTGTATTTCTTTCTCTCTGTATCTGTCCCTCGCCAAGATTTGCAACTCTACAGAACCAGCGGTGCTGACGACACAGAAGCTGGAACCCATAAAATGATGTTAACCACACACCAGCCACTTCTAGTGTGGTCAGCACAGTGCCCCATGGTGGGCAGTACACTGGTATGGTCAGCACAGTGCCCCATGGTGGGCAGGGCTCTAGCGAGTCGTACTATGTTTGTGATGCTCATGTGAGGATGATTTTGAATGTGACTTTAATGTACAAAGCAGACAGCTTTGATGTACGTCTTTGAAATCTGGTCTCTGCATGTTCACTGACCGCCTGTTTTAGTCAATGTCAGTTGAACATACATTTAGCATCACAATGAATCCCCTCTAATGTTATTTAAATGGACCAGGCATCCAACTTACAGGTGAGGGCTTTTGACTTACTTATGCTATTGTAAAGTTAGTGGAGGTGCTGTGGATGGTTTTCCGGAGGTTGTGTTGTCAGCTGCTGCAGACATTCAGGGAGGACAAAGGATTTGGTGACCCAACACTCGACGGGGTATGGGGACTGTAGTTACGGTGTCTCTGGGTCTGTTACATGACCAACAAATGGAGCAGAGGCTGCAGAGAGGGGAAGTTCTGTAAAGCGGGAGGAGAAGGGGGCTCTGCCCTACCCATCCCGGGTTTTCTAAGAGCACTTTTCCTTTTCCTATCTACACCTAACCCAGGAGTAGTGTGACACTGATTCAATAAGGAGAAGGTCACAGAGCTGTGTCATCTCCTGCAACACGACCTGGAGCCTCACACCAGGGTGAGGACGGAGCTGTCAGTGCCTGTTAAGGTCACAGTTTCTTTGAACTTCTATGTATCTGTATCTTTCCAAGCAGGAGCAGGAAACATATCAAACATAGAGTCATAGAGAGTGGTAGATACATTTATGACACAGAGGAAGGCCAGTCGGCCTCTCTGTGCCAGATCTCTGTGGAATAATCCAGTCAGTTCCACTCCCCCGCTCAATCCCCGTATCTCTGCAAGTGCATTTCCTTCTGGTGTCCATCCAGTTTCATTCTGAAATCATTGATTGTCTCGGCTTCCACCAACCTCATGGGCAGTGTGTTCCAGCTCATTACCATCCACTATGTAAAAAAGTTCTTCCTCATATTTCCCTGCATCTCTTACCCAAAACCTTCCATCTGTGTCCCCTAGTCTGTGTTTCATCAGTTAATGGGAACAAATTTTTCCTTGTCTATCTTATCTAAGCCTATCATAATCTTGTCCACCTCTGTCAAATCTCTCTCAATTTCCTTTACTCCAGGGAGAGCAACTCCATCTTCTCCAAACTAACCTTGCAGCTAAACCCCACATCCCTGGAACCATTCTGTTAAATCTCCTTTGCACCCTCACAGGGACCTTCACATCATTCCTAAAGTGTGGTGACCAGAACTGTACACAGTTCTCTAGTTGGGGCCGAACCAAAGCTTTATAAAGTTTCAGCATAACTTCCGTGCTTTTGTATCTTTGTCTCTAATGATGAAGCCCAAGATCTGATATGTTTTGCTAAACACTCTGCTAATATCTCCTTCCGCCTTCAAAGATCAATACATATGGAGCCCCAGGTCCCTCTGTTCCTGCACAATCTTTAGAACGGTGTCATTAAGTCTATATTGCCTTCCTACTCCTTCTGACAAAATGCATCAGCTCACACTCCTCTGTATTAAATTCTACCTGTCAGTTCTCTGTCCATTCTGATAGCCTATCTATATCCTGTTGCAGGCAGTTTGTAACATCTTCACAGTTTACTACACCTCCAAGTATGGGATCATCGGAACATTTTGAAATTCTATTCTGTCTTCCAAGATCAATGTCATTTGTATATAGCTAAAAAATAAAGCTGTGGTCCTAGCACTGACCCTTGGGGAGCATCACTGTCTACCATGCTCCAGTCTGAAAAGCAACCATTAAACACATTTCTCTTTTTTCTGTCCTCTGGACAATTTTTGATCCAATTGGATGCTATTCCATGAGCTTCAGTTTTGCTAACCAAGCTTTTGTTTGGTTCTTCGTCAAATACTTTGATACAATCCATGTAGCCAACATCCACCACATTCCCTGCATCAACCTTCTCTGAGCAACAAAATAAATTCAATTAGTTCAGTCAAGCGTGATCTGCCATTTAGATATCCGTGCTGACAATCCTTAAATAACTCAAACCTCTCCAAGTGTGTGTTGTCCCTTTTCCCTGATTATTGTTTCTAAAACCTTACTCACGACTGATGTTAAACTAACTGACCAGTAGTTGCGAGGCCTGTGTGTTCCCCACTGATAATTCAGGGAGGTGAGGGTGACCATCTATGTCACCAGTTTCTCCCTCAGCAGGGAGAAGCAGGATGAGATATCCCGTGGCTTTGTCAGGATAGCGGGATTCCTGATGGTGTAGGTGTCTCTGCGGGGCCTCCGTGTCGACGGGGAGGGGTACATGAACTGGAGGAACTCTCACTCCATTAATGTACAGTTGGTGTGTGAGCATGCCCAGTACATCATGTTGGTGTACTATCCTGGCAACAGCCACGATGCATTCATTCTGATGCAGTCAGCCGGTTCCAACACTTTGGCTGCCATGCAGAACCAGAATGTGGCTCCTCGGAGATGAAAGATTCCATTCTCTAGACACAGCCCATGTTTCTACATCCCCAAACCACCTCCCACCGCCAACCAACCTCACACAATTAACATGTGTATAACGTGAGCAATGGAGTCACCAGGAACATGGTGGAACAAATCATTGGTGTGATGAAGCAATGATTCCGATGTCTGAACCGCTCGGGGGGAGTCCTCCAGTACACACTGGAGCAGCTGTCCAATGTCATGGTGTTCTGCTGCACCCTTCATATCATCACCATCATGAGGACACAGGCATTGGCACCAGGAATACGGAGGACACCTCAGGAGGAGGAGGTGGAGGCAGGGAGGATAATTCCTGGATGCCATCGACCCGGACAGGTGCTGGAGACTGTCACCTAAGATTCCAGTTCACATAAGACAACTTCCATTTCCCACCATGGATCCCCCATTCTCCACCATTACACCCATCTGAGACGCCCCATCACAGTGTCCCCTTGGGCACCATCCTGCTATAAAAACCACCAGCAAAAACCTTTTCATTAACTTCTTTATCCAACAACACATTCAATTATTCAAACTAAACTGAACTATTCACCCTTGTGTATTCCCTTAGTGCCTGTCTTGTGGGTTCCCTCGACTTGCCTATTGCTCCTACACAGTGTTTCCCCAGTGACTGCAGCATGGCTGGTGGAAGGCTGCTGACTTTCACTGGGGAGACTGAAGATGGCCTTGCAGGACGTCCTCGAGCAGCTCTGGGCCTCACGGGCTCGTATTTGGATTGCACCACCTCGACATGGGCAGCAGCAGCCTGGGCTGGCTGATGGGTAACAGCAAGGACACTGGTGGAGTGACAGTGAAGGGAAAACAAATGCTATCATCCTGAGAGAGGACAGCAGGTTCATGCTCCACGCAGACACTGTCACTCCCCCGGGGCGACACCTCAGCAATCCTAGTAATCTACTGGATCACAAATTGCTGGACTGCTGTGAGATCCTGCAAACCCCTTTGAACACTGAGATCCACAGCCATGATGACAACAGTCTGAACCTGCATGGCAGCAAGCATGGATCTCATGACCTCAGTCTGAGCTTCCACTGCAGCACTGAGACGTTGGGAGTCTGCCGTCTGTGCTGCAGTGGAAGCTGAGACAATGTTCACCAGACACTGTATCACGGCTGGGTCCGCTAGTGCAGTCATAGAGTTAGTGACCACTTCCACAGGGGAAAGAATGGGGTTCAAGTTCTGTGCAATGTCCTGTGCCACGTTGGAGCCGGACTCCTCCATGTTCCTTGAAAGTGACAACAGACTGTCTGACAGGCCTGTCAATGGACAAAGTATCTCAGTATAGATGTCCATCAGCATTCTCTTGTCTGCTGTTCCAGCAATGTTTACATCTGAGTCCTGTGTATTATAAGTCGTTTGTGACCTCGTCCTCCGGTGAGCTGACACATGAACTATCCTATCCCCCTGGCCTGGCTGCACCTCACTCGTGCTCGGTGACTCACCACGTGCAGATTCCGACTCTATCCCAGCCTCTAAGATACACACAGTGTAAGTATTTGATCTGGTGACTGTGAGTTTCAGACCAAATGATGGGGCATCACTCTCAGTGTTGTGCTGCTGCTCTCTCTCTGTCTCCTGGAGCTGCTGTGACTGGGAAGCTGGCAGCTTTGGGTTGTCATTAGAAAGTATAAAATCAGAAGAGGAGGGTTGGGGTGAGGGATTGGGGGTGGGATAGAAAGCATGAATTCATGGTCCCGCCATCTGCAGCTTGTACATCATCCCAGACAGCAGGAGGAGGGGGAGGTGGGAGTTAAGAAGAGACATAAGGCAGGTGCATAACATCATGCTGAATGCCGGATGCTACGGGCTCTGTCAAGCCAGTCCCATGATGTGAGGAACCATCTCCTCCCTCAGGCTCAGGGGATAAAGGTCTGCTCGGTCCCCGCCGATTCACTGCTGCTCTCTGTGATTGTCAGCCACCATGTTCTGTAAGAGAGAGGGCAGAATATAAGTGATTGTGTTGCACTGTGTTTGGGTGATGTGCCTACCATAGCTGAATAGCTGGAGATATGTGGAGGCAGTGAGGTGGGTGTGAGGCTGGTATCAGTGGAAGGTGTGTGAGGGTGAGGTGGAGTATGTGAATGTTAGGTGTTAGCCCTGAGTGTTAGGGACTGTTGATGGGTGAGAATTGGGGGTGTGGTACATTGAGCAGTGTGAGAGGTTGGTGGTGTTGGGGGTAGGAGATGTCATGTGGAGATGAATTCACTGACATTGACCACCCGTGTGAGCTCATTAAACTTCTTCTGTCTCTGCTGCCAGGTCCTCAGGGCCAGACCTCTTGCATTGACCTCCCTGGCCACCTGCTCCCATTCCCTTCGGAGGACATTCCTTGAGGGTCTCCAGCCCACTCCACGGAAACATGGCCTCTCTCCTCCTTTCAGACTCCATGACTAAGGCCTCCAACACTACATCCGTGAACAGCAGAGCCCACTCTCTGTCCTAGATTCCATTGACCTTGTCTCCAATTGCAGCGTTCCCAATCAGCAACGGCAGCCTCCTGTGATTCAGTGCAACTTCCCGTTTAGAGGGACAGACTGCCTTGAAGAGCTGAAGCCTGGCTGAAACACGAGCCAGCCTCACACACAGTTAGGCCCCTGTTAAACTTGCAGACAGACAGCAGCGCGGGTCGCTTTGTGGTGTACGTAGAATGCATGGAAATGAGGAGGCAGCAGGATGTTTGTGTGTCACCTGTCTCAACAGGAACGGGGACGGGCAGATCATGACTCCTCTGCTGCAAAAGTGATGCAAACACGATTTTTTCGCACTTCCGATTGACCTTTCCCTCTTTCACGTTTTTTTATCTTTCCCTCAGTCACTTCACTCTTTGTCTCTTGCTCATAGAATTAGAGATTGGTGCAGCACAGAAAAAGGCTATTCGGCCCATTGTGTCAGTACTGTCTCTTTGAAAGAGCTATCGAATTAGCTCCTCTCCCAGCCTCTTTCCCCAGACTCATGTTGCCAATGTGGAAAAACCTTTCCTTCAATCTCAGTCTCTCCCTCTTGCAGCAGTCACACAGCTTCCAGCCTCTTCACACAGCCACAGTCAGCTGAACCTCGTTAACTACTCAGCACCTCCAATTAGGCAGCAGCCAACCCCAGTGCTGTCCCTGTCCTGGGAGTATTTAATGGGGGACAGTGTAGAGTGAGCTTTATTCTGTATCTTAGCCGTGCTGTACCTTTCATGGCAGTGTTTGATGGGCACAGTGTAGAGTGAGCTTTACTCTGCATCTAACCTGTACTGACTCTGCCACAAACATGTGTTCATCTAAAACTCTGCTGCCTGTATCTAAACTCAAAGCAAGTCCCGTTCATCCATCACTCCAGTGCTCGTTGACCTGCATTGGCCCCTGCTCTGGCAACATCTTGATTTTAAAACTCTCATCCTCATGTTCAAACCTAACTCATTCTGAAATGCCCAGTGATGAAACTGTCTCATCAAAATACTAAATGTTATTTTGTTTGTCAGAACCACAGGGACTGCAGTGGTTCAAGATTCACCATTTTCTCATGGCAACCAGGGATGGGGAAGTAATGCTGGCCTTGTCAGTATCACCCATATCCTGAGAACAAATAGACAGGAAATAAAATAGTAATAAAATCAATGAATTTGTAATTGACGGATTGAAACCAGGCGAGGTCTGTGATCAGAGTGAGACGTCATAACCCAATAAACAAATTGTCAACACAATTTATCTCACCAGCTCCTTGTGTTTGTCTTTCTGCTGTTGTCTTCAGCAGAAAACAAGTAACAATTAATCTCGGGATTAAAAACTGCTGAAAGTCAATTGTGCACATGAGATACGAACTCAATGGTTTCTGTTATCAGACAGTCAGAGAATCACACAGCACAGGAGGAGACCATTTAACAAATCGTCCCAGTTCCAGCTGTTTGAAGGAAATTTTCAATTATTCCTCTCCCCTGTTCTTTTCTCCCAGTCCAGTAAATCACCCTGTTAGTATTGATCCAATTCCCTTTTGAACGTTTCTGTTAAATCTGCTTCCACAACCCTTTCAGGAAGTGAATTCCAAATCATAAACACTCGCTGTGTAAAGAAAAGAAAATCTGCTCATCTCTCCTCTGTTTTTTTGTTAATCAACATGAAACTGTGTTCTCTGGTTACTGACCCTTCATCCAGTCAAACCAGATTATCTTTATTTATTCTAGCAAAACACATCATCATTTTCAGCCCCTCTATTAAATCTCCCTTTTAGCTTCTCTGCTCTAAGGAGAATAATCCCAGATTCTCTCCCCATAACTGAAGTCCCTCATCCCTGTTACCATTCTAGTATAACGCCTAGGTACCATCTCCAAGGCCTTGAAATCTTCATAAAGTGTGGTGTCCAGAATTGGAAACAATATCCCGGCTGAGGCTCAAACAGTCATTTCTAGTCTTAGCGGAATGTTCTTGTGTTTTTTTTAATTCTTTGCTTCTCGTTATAAAGCTAAGGATCCCGGATGCCTTTTTAAAATCTTCACAACTTGTCCAGCCACCATTGAAGATTTGTGTACATACGCACCCATTCTCTGTGCTCCGGTACCATCTATTAAATGGTGCAGTTTAGTTTCTACTCACTCCCCTTATTCTCCCTCACAAAATAATCACTTCCCCAATTCTATGTGTTAAATTTCAGTCACCATGTGTATTCTCATTTCACCATCTGACTGTCCACGTCCTCCTGCTGAAGCAGCTACTATCCTTCACACAGGTTACTATTTATTTATTTATTTTTTATTTAGAGAAACAGCACTGAAACAGGCCCTTCGGCCCACCGAGTCTGTGCTGACCATCAACTACCCATTTATACTAATCCTACAATAATTCCATATTCCTACCACTTCCCCACCTGTCCCTATATTTCCCTACCACCTACCTATACTAGGAGCAATTTATAATGGCCAATTTATCTATCAACCTGCAAGTCTTTGGCATGTGGGAGGAAACCGGAGCACCCGGAGGAAATCCACGCAGACACAGGGAGAACTTGCAAACTCCACACAAGTAGTACCCAGACTTGAACCCGGGTCGCTGGAGCTGTGAGGCTGCGGTGCTAACCACTGGCTTATGCAAATGTTGAGACTCTGCTCTTCACGCGTAAGTCTTTGTCATGTATCAATTTATCTATAAGTCAAGAAGAGTACTGGTTATAATAATGACCCTTGAAAAATTGCACTGTATACTCCCCCTCCTCCACCAGTCTGAACAATGTCTATTCACTACTTCTCTCTGCTTTCTGTCCCTGAGTCAGTGTCATATCCAGACTATCACTGTCACATTAATCCATGTGTTCCATTTTCATAACAAGTCTATGAAATGTCATTTGATCACAGGCCTTTTGAAAGTCTGTATACATAAGTGTATATACATAATTGCATATGCATGTGCAGGGGTGGAAGATGTTGGTATGGTTCTTAATGAATACGTGTTTCACGTTACAAAAGAGGGGTATGACGCAGATATTGTAGCTAAGGAGGAGGAATATGAATTATTTGATGTGATATACATAGGGAGAGAGGAAGTATTAATGAGATTAGCATCCTTGAAAGTTGATAAGTCACCAGATCCAGATAAAATGCATCCTAGGCTGTTAAAAGAAGCAAGAGAGGAAATAGCAGAGGGTCTGACCATCATTTTCCAGTCGTCAGTGGGTACAGGTGTGGTGCCAGAGGATTGGAGTACTGTTAACATTGTACCTCTGTTTATAAAGGGAGCCAGGGTTAGACTGAAAAATTACAGGCCAGTCAGTCTAACCTCAGTAGTGGGCAAATTATTGGAATCTATTCTGCGAGGCAGGTTAAACTGTCTGTTAGAAAGGCACAGGCTAATCAAGGATAGTCAGCATGGATTTGTTAAGGGACGCTCCAGTTTGACCAACTTGATTGAATTTTTTGAAGAAGTAACAAGGAAGATAGATGAGGTAGTGCAGTTCATGTGGTCGACATGGATTTTTTATCAAGGCTTTTGACAAGGTCCCACATGTCAGACTGGTTAAAAAAATAAAATCCCAGGTAATCCAGGGAAATACAGCCAGGTTGATACCAAATTGGCTCAGTGGCAGGAAACAAAGTGTAATTGCTGACGGGTGTTTTATTGACTGGAGGGCTGCTTCCAGTGGCGCTCCACAGGGCTCAGTACTGGGTCCCCTGCTGTTTGTGGTATATATTAACGATTTGGACGTAAATGTAGAAGCATGATCAAGAGGTTTGTCGATGACACACAGATTGGCCATGTAGTAGATAGCGAGGAGGATAGCTGTAGGCTGCAGGAAGATATCGAAGGCAGAAAAGTGCCAAATGGGATTCAACCTGATTAAGTATGAGGCGATGTAATTGAGGAGGTCAAACAAGGCAAAGGAATATACGATAAATGGGAACATGTGAGAAGTGTAGAGGAAGTGAGGGACCTTTGGAGTCAATGCCCACATTTACCTGAAGGTAGCAGGACAGGTCGATAAGGTGGTTAAGAAGGCATATGGAATCAATTCCTTTATTAGCCAAAGTATAGAATATAAGAGCACAGAGGTTATGCTGGAACTGTATAACTCTTTGGGTAGACCACAACCTGAGTACTGTGTGCAGCTCTGGTGACCTCATTACAGAAAGGATGTAATTGCACCAGAGAGGGTACAGAGGAGATTTACGAGGATGTTGCCAGGACTGGAAAAATGCAGCTATGAGGAAAGATTGGATAGGCTGGGGTTGTTCTCCTTGGAACAGAGCAGGCTGAGGGGAGATCTGATTGAAATGTACAGCATTTTTAGGGGCCTAGATGGAGTGGAGGTGAATGGTCTATCCACCTTAGCAGAGAGGTTAGCGATGAGGGGGCATAGAGTTAAAATGATTGGTGGAAAGATTAGAGGGGAGTTGAGGAAAACACTTGTTCACCCAGAAATAGGAAATTGGCTCAGGGGCAGGAAACAAAGGGTAATTGTTCAGGGTATTTTAGAAATTGGAGGGATGTTTCCAGTAGCGTTCCACAAGGCTCAGTACTGTGTCCCCTGCATTGGTGTGAGTCTGGAACTCACTCCCTGAAAGGGTAGTTCATGCAGGGACCCTCAACCTATTCAAATGAAGTCTGGATATGCAGCTCAAGTTCTGCAATCTGCAGAGTTATTAAACAAATGCTGTAAGGTGGGATTAGAATAGATGGATCGTTTATCGGCTGGCCTCTTTCTGTGCCTTAACCTTTCTTTGTTTCTATGATTCCATTACACGAAACTCGCTATTCTCATTAACACTCACAGTTATGTCCGCAACAAACTCGATCAAGATTAGCAAATGATTTTCCGTTAATCTATCTCTGCTGCTTGTCATTTATTAACCCATGATTTTACAGGCAACACGTGCTTCGTGCTGGGTTACGGCCTCCAGAAGTTTCCAACCACCAACATTAGACTGACTGCTCAGTAGTTACACGGTTTGTCCAACCTCTCCTTTTGTAAACAAGGTGTAAATTTTCAGCCTTCCAGTCCTCTGTCACCACTCCCATATCCAAGGAGGATTCGAAGATTCTGACCAGTGCTGCTGCTGTTTCCACAATTCTTTCCCTCATTGAACCTCAGATATCCTATCCAGACTGGATAAATGTTCTACTTTATTGTGGTACAAAAAGTGTTGGATTGAAAGGAGTTAACTGAACCTGTTTGTTCAGTGACTGTAATTAATGTCAGTCTCCATGGACCATAATTGTGTCACTGGAGGGTTTCCATCTTCAATTAATAAGGGTCTCCTTTCAATGCATTATCCCATATTGTCAGCGGGAACATCACCACCGGAATTAACAGGGATCGGCAGCTCCAGAGAGAGAGGGAGAGGATAGATCAGAATCTGAGAACAATAGACTGGAATGTTACAGCAATGGGTCAGAAACTGAGAACAATAGATTGGAATGTTACAACAATGGGTCAGAATCTGAGAACAATAGATTGGAATGTTACAACAATGGGTCAGAATCTGAGGATAATAGATTGGAATGTTACAACAAAGGACAGCAGGAGTTTCTCCCATTGGTTTTACTGGCTCACTGCAGATTATGGTTGGATAACATTTGAATGGCGTATCCTTTATGCTCTGAAGGTCATTCAATCGATTTATTATCCCATCCTCGCTATTATTGGTGTCCCTGGTAAGACTCTGTATCCAACTATTAGTTTTATAAACCATATTTCACGGATTTGGAGTTCTTGTCATTTAAATCGTGTCTTCAGTTTCTGTCACAAACTCTATTCCTTATTCACATTCTACATTCCCTCACTGGCAATTATCTAAGGCTGAACCAGGGAGTTTATAACCTCTGCTATCTATTTCATGCTGATCTGAGTTCATTCCCATATTCTCTCCATCCGCAACCCTGCCTATTGTTTCGGCCAGGTGAGGAGGGGTCACAGTCGCTTCTCTTGTCCTTCCTCTTATTTGACTGCAATAGGGTTTGTCCTTTTTAGAGAGTGGATGTGCTAACCATCTCAGTGAGTATTTTACCGTTTCCCTTTGATGTGATGGTGAAGGAACCTATCGGACAGGTTCTCATGAGTTTAAACACGGAAGCCGTGAGTTTATTATGCTCAACAATCTAAACGCGATCGAAATAAAATCATAAAAAGTACACCACACACTTACACACACACTCACGAGAATCACACACAACGATATTACAGAGTGAGAAGTACATTTGTGGTTGGATTGGAGTCCTAAATTAATTTTGGAAAAAAAATACTCATTCTGTGATGTTGGTAGATTCGGTGGTCTTCTGGCTCAATTTGTATTCTTGAAGTATTTGGCTGGTCAAAATGCCCTTTGTTGCTGGCCCACGTGGATCAGTGTTTTCTTGGTGGCAGACTTGTGGGTGGCTTTCTTCCCCTGGTGTCTCTGTCTGTAGTAATCTGTAGGCTTGGAGGGTGTTGTTATCTTGACAGAGAGACGGAGAGAGATAGGCGGGATACAGTCCTTCTGCTTGTACACAGTTTGAATCACTGACTTGTCTGTCTTTGTCCAGGGGAAACTCCCAGCTTTCACAGAGATGGACAGAAGGCCGCATGCCTGATTCACTGTGTTCTCTGGTCACTTATAATGTGATTCAAGGTTAGGAACTTCTATCTCCCCAGGACTCAGGATACCAGTATTTACACTTGGAGGAGTTTGTTCTTTTAAAGTCAATGTGTCAGGGAGGTCTTGTATGCCGTGTTAATGAATGCAATCTACGGTAATTCGATAACGAGAGCAAGCCAACGTTTTCGCTCCATGCTCATCAGACATGTATCTCCTGTTGGAGATCTTGGAATGTGAAAAGGTGTTTCAGATACCAATTGTGGTGGCAATCTTGGCTCCCAGATTTTTCAAGGCTAACTGTAGGATTTTTTCCATTAAAGTTTACTGTAAGTTTCCAACCGATGAATTAAAATTCCTCATTTGACTTATTGTGTTATCTTGACACCGCTGCAGCACACGGAAAGAAATGTGATAACAGGAACATTTCATTACAGAATTGTGGGAAGAAATAGAGGGAAACACACATTCAATCTCAATAATAACTTCTCAAATTGACACATTAATCTTAGAATTACTGCAGCTGACATTGTCTGTTACAGTTGTGCTGACTTAATTGCGTTGGAGTTTTGTCTGGGATGGTTACGTGTCGGGTTCCACCCTGGACAATTCATCAGCGATTACATTGGTTTTTTTTCTCTCTTGCAATGAAGCTTGAACCAATCAGGTTCCTGCACATTGATAACCTTTCTCCCGAAACCGACAGTGTGTAATGCATTGTTTATTTTAGCCCCTGTGAGGTGTTTGAGGTTTCATCTGGGCCTTTGTTCTTGCTGAGTTCTGCTTTGAAATTGTTGTGTTTGATGAGCTTTGGGTTTGGGACCTGATCATTGGGTTCTTCAATGGGTAGATCCACACTGACCTCACTTTTAGCTTTCTGGTGAGGTACACAAGTGCTGTTCACTTTAGGGTATTTTCCCTTCCCTTTTCTCATTACTATGGGGAGAATTCTTTTTCTGATCTTCCCTATGTCCTCTGGGACATTAGTGCTCACAAGTGTCTGTCCGGCTTTCACTGCACTCTCCTATAGCACTTCCACTAGGTCAGCCATCTCCCTCACCATTGTCTTACCTTTTTGGAAACCATTCTTTGTCCTTGCACGTTTCTGCAAATGCTGTTGGCAGCCTTTTTAGGGTACCTGTTTGGACTGCATTTAAGGAGGAGAGCGTGTGGTCTAATTTCTCTAACATTTCATGGTTGGCTAATTGGAGAGTAGGGGGTTTAGTTGGGAATCCTCCTGACCCTCCTCTAACGTGTCCTCACTGTCCTTTTCAATCCTTCCCTCCTGACTGTCTGACAGATCTGTACTTGTCTGTCCCCTCCAACGCCTTCACTTTTTTTCCTTTGCACTGCTGTATCAATTAAATAACTTACCTGACTATTCCGTTTGCCACTCGACATGGACCACTGAACTGGGCTTTAAGGGGTTCACTCTGCATTGGGAGGAATAACAATACATGGTCTCTGTCCTGAAATGTTCCAGCCGTGGCATTTTTGCCTTCTTACATTTTCATAGCTATCTGGGAGGTTTTTAGGTGTTCCTGTGCCATTACAGAGGCTCTCGTGAACTATTCCCAGAGCATGGAAATGTTGTCTAACATGGAAGACTCATCCCTGTGTCCCAAAAACTTCTCCGTGATTAGTTAAAGAGGATATCTCATCTCGTGTCTATAAACTAATTCAAAGAGACTAAAGCCAGTGGAATCACTGGATAAGTCCCTGGTAACCAACAGGAGAAATCCCAGCCCTTTGTCAAAGTCATAGGGTTACTCATAGCAGTATGAGCTGATCATTGCCTTTCGGGTCTGGTGGTACCGCTCCAAAGCCCGTTGTGACTGTGGGTGGTAGGCTCAGGAGTTTTGCTGGGTTATGTTCAGATTACCCATGACATTTTCAAAAATACTGTACATTAAATGTGTGCCCAGGTCCATCTGGATCTCAGCAGGCAACCCATATCGTGTCAAGAATTGGTTCAGCCCCTCCACCACTACATTGGCTGAGATAGCTCCTCAGTGAATGGCCTCTGGGTATTGTTCCACTACGTCCATAATGGTGAGAAGATACTGGTAGACCCCACTTTGTTTTCAGCAGGTGTCCCACACAATCCACCAGCACTCTGCTGAAGGGTTCCCCAAAAACTGTATGGGAATTAGGGATGCAGGTTTTACTGCCGGTTGTGGCTTCCGCACAACCTGGCACATGTGACCAGTTTTACAGAGCTCAACCACATCTTCGTGGAACAAATAACAGTACAGCACAGGAACAGGCCATTCGGCCCTCCAAGCCTGCGCCGATCTTGATGCCTGCCTAAACTAAAATCTTCTGCACTTCCGGGGACCGTATCCCTCTATTCCCATCCTATTCATGTATTTGTCAAGATGCCTCTCAAACGTCGCTATCGTACCTGCTTCCACCACCTCCACCGGCAGCAAATTCCAGGCACTCACCATCCTCTGTGTAAAGAACTTGCCTCGCACATCCCCTCTAAACTTTTCCCCTCTCACCGCAAACCTACTTTTCCTAGTAACTGACTCTCCCACCCTGGGAAAAAGCTTCTAACCATCCACTCTGTCCATGCCGCTCATAACTTTGTAAACCTCCATCATGTCGCCCCTCCACCGCCGTCGTTCCAGTGAAAACAATCCGAGTTTATCCAACCTCTCCTCATAGCTAATGCTCTCCAGACCAGGCAACATCCTGGTAAACCTCTTCTATACCCTCTCCAAGGCCTCCACGTCCTTCTTGTAGTGTGGCGACCAGAATTGCACACAAAATTCTAAGTGTGGCCTAACTAAGGTTCTGTACAGCTGCAGCATGACTTGCCAATTTTTATACTCTATGCCCGGACCGATGAAGGCAGGCATGCTGCATGCCTTCTTGACTACCTTATCCACCTGCGTTGCCATTTTCAGCGACCTGTGGACCTGTACGCCCAGATCTCTCTGCCTGTCAATACTCCTAAGGGTTCTGCCATTGACTGTATACGTCCCACTGCATTAGACCTTCCAAAATGCATTACCTCATATTTGTCCGGATTAAACTCCATCAGCCATTTCTCCGCCCAAGTATCCACCGATCTATATCCTGCTGTATCCTTTGACAATCCTCATCACTATCCACAACTCCACCAATATTTGTGTTGTCCACAAACTTACTAATCAGATCAGCAACATTTTCCTCCAAATCATTTATAGACACTACAAACAGCAAAGGTCACAGAACTACGGAACACCACAAGTCACAGCGCACCATTCAGATAAACACCCTTCCACTGCTACCCTCTGTCTTCTATGCCCGAGACAGTTCTGTATCCATCTTGCCAGCTCACCTCTGATCCCGTGTGACTTCACCTTTTGTATCAGTCTGCCATGAGGAACCTTGTCAAAGGCTTTACTGAAGTCCATGTAGAGAACATCCACTGTCATTCCTTCATCAATCATCTTCGTTACTTCCTCAAAAAACTCAATCAAGTTAGTGAGACACGACCTCCCCTTCACAAAACCATGCTGCCTCTCGCTAACAGTTCGTTGGTTTCTAAATGGGAGTAACTCCTGTCCCGAAGAATGCTCTCTAATAATTTCCCTACCACTGACATAAGGCTCACCGGCCTATAATTTCCTGGATTATCCTTAGTAACCTTCTTAAACAAAGGAACAACATTGGCTATTCTCCAGACCTCTGGGACCTCACCTGTAGCCAATGAGGATGCAAAGATTTCAATCAAGGACCCAGCAATTTCTTCCCTTGCCTCCCTCAGTATTCTGTGGTAGATCCCATCAGGCCCTGGGGACTTATCTACCTTAATGCTTTGCAAGACGCCCAACGCCTCCTTTTTGATAACGACATGACCGAGACTATCTCCACTCCCTTCCATTGGCTTGTCATCCACCAAGTCCTTCTCTTTGGTGAATTGTGAGTTGTGGCCAGTCAAAATGCTCTCTTATGCGGTCTTCGATTTTTCGTACACCGAGATGTCCAGTCAGTGGATGTTCGTGGGACATTCTTAATATTTCTGTAAGGGTCCCCAGCGGCACCACTATGCGGTGAACCACTGTCCAGTCTTCATCCGCAGGTCTGTGAGCAGGTCTCCACTGCCACATCAGCTCCTCATTCTTTAAATAGTAGCACTCTGCAACTCCCTCTGCTTCACTTTTGGTTTGGACAGTCTGTGCTATTTTTTTAACACAGAGACTCAACTAAGGAGGATCTGTTTAACACATACTTTGGGTCCTCTAACTTCCCAAAGAAGGTTTCTGACAACCAGACAGTAGGGTCATCCGTCTGCTGTGTAAGTTCAGGAGATTGTTTGGCCATGGGCCGAATCACCACACAATCAGGGAGAATGCCTGGGATCTTCTTCTGTAAATGTTCTGTCTCTCTGACCTCTTTTGGTATCTCAAGAACTACTGGGAAAGCTGCCACCTTTTCCCTTGTCAGATCATTACCCAGGAGCAGGTCGACCCATACACCGGTAATCTAGGTACAATTCCCATGGTTACCGGTCCTGAAACTGGGTCACACTCCAAGTGCAGCTGATATAAAGATATGGACATATACTGTCTTCCGATAGCATTCACTAACACTCCAGCATTCACTGTACTCTCTGGAGGAAAGGTGATGCCTTTACCCAGGTGAAGGGATTGGGTGGCCCCTGTATCCCTCACTATGACGATGGGCTTGCTTGCGCCACTCGAGGGGTATGGGGTCACTTTACCTTGGAATACTAAATCCTGGTAACTCTGGGATTTTGTTAAGTTTCCCACACGCTCGGCGGTAGGTTTACTGGGTCTGACTGTGACAGTTAAAAGCACAGCCTGATCTGCTGTGTTTTCCATCAGGGCCCGTTTTCCTGCACTGCTCTGGTGGACCCTGATTAATCCTACAGGTTTTCCCCGTCACGTCCATTAGTCATCTCGATGGTGATCTGCCTTATTCCAGTGAAAACATACAGATCTTCAGCCAATACTCCTGCTCTCAGTACCGTCCTATTTGGCCTGAGGATGGACCCTTGTGTGTCCCGCTTTTCGTTCTTGCCCATGGCTGCTCGGACTCCGATCACCCTTCCACCTTTTATTCTCGGATCTTTGGGGTGACTAGGAACGGAGTTCCCTCTGGGGTTAAGGCTTTGCGTACAAGCGAAAATTCATCAGCCAGAATATCTGTGAACCTTCTGGCCCTCTATGTGGGGTTTAATGCGAGGGGGCGAGTTTGTGAACTCCTCGAGGAGGATCACCGCTCTGAGGGTTTCATATGTGGGCTCTATCTTGAGCACTCATATCACTGGCCAAGAACAAACACAAAATGGACTGTAAAATCCTCTATAGGTACGGAAAAAGGAAAAGTTTAGCTAAGACAAATGTGGGTCCATTACAGGCAGTGTCAGGAGAATTTATAATGGGGAATTGAGAAATGGCAGAGAAGCTAAATGATTATTTTGTGTCTGCCTGAGGAAGATACAAGACATCTCCCAGAGTTAGAGATCTAAGGGACTAGGGGGATTGAGGAAGTGAATGAAATTAGTAAGAGTAAGAAGGTTGTCTTGGAGAAGTTAATGGAGCTGAAGGTTGACAAGTCCCCAGGTCCTGATATTCTACATCCCAGAGTGTTGAAAGAGGTAGCTTTGGAAATAGTGGATACATTGGTGAATATCTTTCAATATTCTGTAGATTCTGGAACTGTTCCTGTAGATTAGAAGACAGAAAATGTCTCCCCAGTATTTAAGAATGGATGGAGATAGAAAACAGGGCACTACAGACATGTTAGCCTTATATCAGTCGCTGGGAACAAGCTATACTCTATTCCAAAGAATGTGATAAATGGATCTGATTGGGCAGAGTCAACATGGATATATAAATGGGAAACAATGTTTGACGAACCTGTTGCAGTTATTTGAGGATGTTGCGCACAGATTTGATAAAGGGTAGTCGGTGGACGTGGTATACTTGGATTTTCAGAAGGCTTTTGATAAAGTCCCCGACAGGAGGTTGTTTAGTAAAATTGAAGCACAAGGAATAGGAGATAATGTACTGGCATGGATTAAGGATTAGTTAACAGGCAGAATTGCCGACCACGCTCTGGAAGTGGTTCAAGAGTTCACCTACCTAGGCTCAACTATCACCAGTAACCTGTCTCTAGATGCAGAAATCAACAAGCGCATGGGAAAGGCTTCCACTGCTGTGTCCAAACTGGCCAAGAGAGTGTGGGAAAATGGCGCACTGACACGGAGCATAAAAGTCCGAGTGTATCAGGCCTGTGTCCTCAGTACCTTGCTCTATGGCAGCGAGGCCCGGACAACGTATGTCAGCCAAGAGCGACGTCTCAATTCAGTCCATCTTCGCTGCCTCCGGAGAATACTTGGCATCAGGTGGCAGGACCGTATCTCCAACACAGAAGTCCTTGAAGCGGCTAACATCCCCAGCTTGTACACACGACTGAGTCAGCGGCGCTTGAGATGGCTTGGCCATGTGAGCCGCATGGAAGATGGCAGGATCCCCAAAGACACATTGTACAGCGAGCTCGCCACTGGTATCAGACCCATCGGCCGTCCATGTCTCCGCTTTAAAGACGTCTGCAAACGCGACATGAAATCCTGTGACATTGATCACAAGTCGTGGGAGTCAGTTGCCAGCGTTCGCCAGAGCTGGCGGGCAGCCATAAAGACGGGGCTAAAATGTGACGAGTCGAAGAGACTTAGTAGTTGGCAGGAAAAAGACAGAGGCGCAAGGGGAGAGTCAACTGAGCAACAGCCCCAACAAACAAATTTCTCTGCAGCACCTGTGGAAGAGCCTGTCACTCTAGAATTGGCCTTTATAGCCACTCCAGGCGCTGCTTCACAAACCACTGACCACCTCCAGGCGCGTATCCATTGTCTCTCGAGATAAGGAGGCCCAAAGAAGTAGAACAGGCAGAAAGCAGAGAGTAGGAATAAATGAGTCATTCTTGCCTTGGCAGGCTGTGACTAGTGGGGTACTGCAGGGATCAGTGCTTGTGACCCGGCTCTTCACAATATGTATCAATGACTTTGGATGTGGGGACCAATGTAATATTTCCAGGTTTTCAGATGCCAGTAAACTAGATGGGAATGAGTGTTGTGAGGAAGATGCAAGACGGCTTCAAGGGGATTTGGACAGCCGTAGTGAGTGGGCAAGAACATGGCAGTTGAAATATAATGTGGAAAGATGTGAGGTTATCCACTTCGGTAGCAGGAACAGATGTGCAGAGTATTTCTTAAACGGTAAGACATTAGAAAGTGTAGTTGTACGAAGGGACCTGGATGTCCTCGTCAATAAGTCACTGAAAACAAACATGCAGGTGCAGAAAGCAATTAGGAAGACTAATGGTATGTTAGCCTTTATTGAAGTGGATTTGAGTGCAGTAGTAGTGACGTTTTGCTGCAATTGTATGGAAACTTGGTTAGACTGCCCCTGGAGTAATGTGTTCAGTTTTGGTCCCCTCACCTTAGGAAGGATGTTATGATCATCGAGGGAGTGCAATGACGGTTCATCAGACTTGCTCCCGAGATGGCGGGACCGTCCCATGAAGAGAGATTGGGGAAACTGGGCGTGGATTCTCTAGAGTTTCGAAGAGTAAGAGGTGATCTGATTGAATCCTACAAAATACTGAAAGTGATAGACAGGGTAGATGCAGCTAACATGTTTCCCCTGGTTGGGGAATCTAGAACCAGGGGAAACAATTTCGAAATAAGTGGAAATCCACTGAAGACAGAGATGAGGAGACATGCCTTTTCTCAGAGGGTTGTGAATCTTGGGAATTCTCTACCCCAGAGGGCTGTGGAAGCTCAGTCATTGAGTATGTTTAAAGCAGAGATTAACAGATTTCTAAATGGAGTCATAGAGTCGTACAGCATAGAAACAGGCCATTCGGCCCTCCGCGTCTGGGCTGACTATAATGCCGATCTATACTAATCCCAACTGCTTGCATTAATTCCATATCCCTCGATGCCTTGTTCATTCAAGTACCTGTCCAGATGCCTCTTAAATGTCACTGCTGTTCCTGCCTCCACCACCTCCTCAGGCAGATCATTGCAAATACCCACTATTCTTTGTGTGAAACATTTACCCCTTTGATCCCTTTAGACCTCCTCCCTCTCAACTTAAATCTACGCACTCTAGTTTTAGTCACCCCTACCATGGGAACAGACTCTGGCTATCTACCCTATCTATGCCTCTCTTAATTTTATATACCTCTATCATGTCTCCTCTCAGCCTCCTTCGCTGCAGGGAAATCAGCCCCAGCCTATCCAGTCTCTCTTTCTAACTCAAGCCCTTCAAACCAGGCAACATCCTTGTGAATCTTTTCTGCACCCTCTCTCGCTTAATCACATCTTTTGTGTAGTGCGACAACCAGAACTGCCCACAATACTCCAAATGGGGCCTAAACAATGTTATGTACAAATGTAACATGATGTCCCAATTGGTGTACTCAGTGCCTCGGCCTAAATACCAGTGACATAACGGGAAATGGGGATAGTGTGGGAAAAAGGCATTGAAGTGGATGATCAGCTATTATCATATTGAATGGTGGAACAGGCTCGATGTCCTACTGCTGCTCCTATGTTCCAATGTTCCGAAATTGCTTAACTCTTTCAAACGCCAGGTAGGTTTGGTCAGGCTGCTTTACAAAGATTCTGAATTTTTGCTGGTCCAGCTCCAGTACTATCTCATATGGGCCCAGGATAGCATTTTCAGTCCTCTCATAATCTGATGAACTTTCATCTTTTCCTGTTATTTTATTTTGTAAAACCAGCATCCAGTTCTCTGACAGTCATTGCAGTTGCTTTGAAAATGTTTTAAAAGGGAAGAAAAGTGCTGCCACATCCTCCTCATTGAACTTTAGAATGAACTGGGAGAACTTTAAGAGCTCATCACATGGTCCTGAGCAAGGGGCAGCTCCCTCACTAGCTGTGCCTTCGCTGGGTGTACTGGGACTTCATCTAGTTGTTTGAGCTGCCATAACTCCCTTTCCTCCTTCTCCTTCTGGAACACTCTTACTTTTTCCCTTTCTTGACACTCACTCTGATCTTTCTCTCTCTCTGGAATTCTAATTCTAGTCTCTTCTGTTCTAGTTTTACCTTAGATAACATTACTCGATCTGTTAGTGATTCTAACCCTGTTTGAGTCTTCAGCTTCAAGTGAAAAATGGTTGGCCACAAGTCTTACGATTATGTATTCCCTAGCTTTTGGACGGAGTGTAATCCCTAACCTTCCGGCTACATTACTCAACTTTTCTGCAGACAGGGCGTTTAACCTATACCAAGTTACTTCACTCTGTATGTAACTCCTTTATTTGCAATATAACTCCTTTATTCAAAAAGGGAGGTAGACAGAAAGCAGGAAACTACAGGCCAGTTAGCTTCACATTTGTCTTGGGGAAAAATTTAGAAGATATTATTAGAGATGATATAGCCGGCACTCAGAACATATCGAGGTAATCAGGCAGAATCAACATGGATTTATGAAAGTTAAATCATGTTTAATCAGTTTGTTGGATTTCTTTGATGGAGTTTCTTTGATGGGAGGAAGTGTTGGGTATTCTAAAAGGCATTAAGGTGGACAAGTCCCAGGTCCGGATGGGATCTATCCCAGGTTACTGTGGGAAGCGAGAGAGGAAATAGTTGGGGCCTTAACAGATATCTTTGCAACATCCTTAAACACGGGTGAGGTCCCGGAGGACTGGAGAATTGCTAATGTTGTCCGCTTGCTTAAGAAGGGTAGCTGGGAAAATCCAGTTAATTATAGACCGGTGAGCCTGACATCAGTGGTAGAGAAGCTGCTGGAGAAGATACTGAGGGATAGGATCTATTCCCATCTGGAAGAAAATGGGCTTATCAGTGATAGGCAACATGGTTTTGTGCAGGGAAGGTCATGTCTTACCAACTTAATAGAATTCTTTGAGGAAGTGACAAAGTTGATTGATGAGGGAAGGGCTGTAGATGTCATATACATGGACTTCAGTAAGGAGTTTGATAAGGTTCCCCATGGTAGGCTGATGGAGAAAGTGAAGTCGCATGGGGTCCAGGGTGTACTAGCTAGATGGATAAAGAACTGGCTCGGCAACAGGAGACAGAGAGTAGCAGTGGAAGGGAGTTTCTCAAAATGGAGACGTGTGACCAGTGGTGTTCCACAGGGATCCGTGCTGGGACCACTGTTGTTTGTGATATACATTAATGATTTGGAGGAAAGTATAGGTGGTCTTATTAGCAAGTTTGCAGACGACACTAAGATTGGCGGAGTAGCAGATACTGAAGGGGACAGTCAGAGAATACAGCAGAATATAGATAGACTGGAGAGTTGGACAGAGAAATGGAAGATGGAGTTCAATCAGGGCAAATGCGAGGTGATGCATTTTGGAAGATCCAATTCAAGAGTGAACTATACAGGAAATGGAAAAGTCCTGGGGAAAATTGATGTACAGAGAGATTTGGGTGTTCAGGTCCATTGTTCCCTGAAGGTGGCAACACAGGTCAATAAAGTGGTCAAGAAGGCATACGGCATGCTTTCCTTCATCGGACGGGGTATTGAGTACAAGAGTTGGCAGGTCATGTTACAGTTGTATAGGACTTTGGTTCGGCCACATTTGGAATACTGCGTGCAGTTCTGGTCGCCACATTACCAAAAGGATGTAGATGCTTTGGAGAGGGTGCAGAGGAGGTTCACCAGTATGTTGCCTGGTATGGAGGGCGCTAGCTATGAAGAGAGGTTGAGTAGATTAGGATTATTTTCATTAGAAAGACGGAGGTTGAGGGGGGACCTGATTGAGGTGAACAAAATCATGAGAGGTATAGACAGGGTGGATAGCAAGAAGCTTTTTCCCAGAGTGGGGGATTCAATTACAAGGGAACACGAGTTCAAGGTGAAAGGGAAAAGTTTAGGGGGGAAATGCGTGGAAAGTTCTTTACGCAGATGGTGGTGGATGCCTGGAACGCATTACCAGTGGAGGTGGTAGACGCGGGCACGATAGCGTCTTTTAAGATGTATCTAGACAGATACATGAATGGGCAGGAAGTAAAGAGATACAGACCCTTAGAAAATAGGCAACAGGTTTAGATAGAGGATTTGGATTGGCGCAGGCTTGGATGGCCGAAGGGCCTGTTCCTGTGCTGTAATTTTCTTTGTTCTTTGTTCTTTGTTCTTTGAGTTACATGTGCTGTGGATGAAGGAGAACCGGTGGATGTACTGTACTTAGATTTCTGTAAGGCATTTGATAAGATGCAACATCAAAGTTTATCGTGGAAAATATAAGCTCATGGTGTCGGGGGTAACATATTGGTATGGAAAGAAGATTGACTAGCTAACAGGAAACCGAATATCAGCATAAATGTGTAATTTCCTGGTTGGCAAGATGAAACGAGTGGTGCACCACAGGGATCTTCAACTTTTTACAATTTATATTAATGAATTGGATGAAGGGACCGAATTGCTATATTTTCCCATGACACAAAGATATGTAGGAAACTAAGTTGTGAACAGGACATAGGGGACTGCAAAGGAATATAGATAGGTTAGGTGAGTGGGCAAAGACCTTGAAAATGGAGTATACTGCAGGAAAGTGTGAAATTATCCACTTTGGCAGGAAGAATAAAAAAGAAGCCTGTTATCTAAATGGTGAAAGATTGCAGTGCTCTGAGATGCAGAGGGATCTGGGTGTCCAAGTGCATGAATCACAAAAGGCTAGTAAGCAGGTACAGCACGTAAATGGAAAACTAATAGCATGTTATTGTTTACTGCTAGAGAAATTGAATAACAAAGTATGGAGGTCATGCTTCAGTTTTACAGGGCATTGGTGAGACCACATCTGGAGTATTGTGTACAGTATTGGTCTCCTTGTTAATGGAATAATGTAAATGTATTGGGGCAGTACAGAGAAGGCTATATAGACTGATACATGGAATGGGCGGGCCGTCTTATGTGGGAATATTGGACAGGCTAGGCTTGTATCCGCTGGCCTTTAGAAGAGTAAGAGGCGACTTGATTGAAACATATAGGACTTTGAGGCGTCTTGACGGGGTGGATGTGGAAAGGATGTTTCCCATTGTGGGAGAATCTAGAATTAGGGGTCACTATTTAAAAATAAGGGGGTCACCCATTTAACACACAGATGAGGAGATTTGTTTCCTGTGAGGAGCGTGTGTTTTTGGAAATCTCTTCCTCAAAAGGCGCTGGAAGCAGAGTCTTTGAATATTTGTAAGGCAGAGGTAGATAGATTAATGATAAGCAAGGGGGTTGAAAGGTTATCGGGGGCAGGTGGAAATGTGAAGTCGAGTTTACAATCAGATTAGTAATGACCTTATTGAATGGCAGAGCAGGCTTGAGGGGCCGAGTGGCCTACTCGTGATCCTAATTCATCTGTTCATATTTTCATAAGCTGTGGCTTAGGATGGTACTGTCTCCGAATGTGAACTTTTTAGTGCTGTCGCAGCGAAAGCCACAATAAAACCTACATTGAAATCTTCATTTTTTTTCTGGGAATCAATTGTTTTACCTCCTTCTAATTTATCGTTTGTCATTGGGTTGCAATCAATTTCTGTTACAGCCATGTGAGGAGGGGTCCCAGGTCCCTCTTGTCCTATCTCTCACAAATCTCTCACAAATTTGACCACAATAGGGTTTATTCCTTTTTCGCATTGGACGTGCTGACCACCTCAGTGAGTATTTTACCTTATATCTTTATTGTGCTCGTGAAAGAGCCAGTCAGACAAGTTTTCTTGGGATTAAACAAGTGGTGAGTTTATTATACTTAACAATCTAAACTGGATCTGAATAAAATAATAAACATGTAGGCTACTCATTCACGCACACACTCACACGAGAATCACACACAAATAAATTAGACTGATAAATACATTGGCGTTGGATGAGAGTCCATGATAAAGAAAAAACATATACAGTCTGTGAGGTTGGATAATTCTGTGGTCTGCGCCTTTGCCACCCTTACATATGAGTTTCATGTCATCTGCAGGAGTTGAAATTGTTTATTTTTACATTTAAGTCTATATCATGCATCTATCTATATGTCAGGAACAGCAATGATTCTAATACTGACCCCTGAGAAACATCACTGTATACATCTCCTCCCCCAGAATAAACAATGTATTTTCACAACTTCTCTCTGCTTTCTGTCCCTGAGTCAATGTCATATCCACACTATCACTGTCACATTAATCCATGTCATCCAGTTTTTCATAACAAGTCTATGAAATGTCATTTGATCACAGGCCTTTTGAAAGTTCATATACATAACACGAAACAAGCTGACCTCATCAACACTCACAGTTATGTCATCAACTATCTTGATCAAGATTATCAGACATGATTGGTTATCAAGCTATCCATCCTGTTTGTCATTTATTATCAGATGTTTTTCCAAGAAAGATATATTTTTGAGCTGGGTTATGGCCTCTAGAAATTTCCAATCGCCGGCATTAGACTGATTGGTCAGAAGTTACAGGGTTTATCCAATCTCTTTTTTTTTAAACAGGGTGCATAATTTACAGTCCTCCACTCCCCTGTCACTACTCCCATAGCCAAGGAGGAGTGAAAGCTTCTGGCCAGTGACTCCACCACTCCTTCCCTTAACAAACCTCATACATAAGATCCAGTCTGGGTAAATGTTCTACTTTATTTTGGAACACTAATTGTTGGTTTGACAGGGGTTAACTGAATCTGTTTGTTCAGTGTGTGTAATTAATGTCTGTCTCCATGCACCCTAATTGTGTCATTGGAGAGTTTTCCAGTTCCATTCATAAGGGATTTCTTTCAATGTGTTATTCCAAGCCGGGAGCATCACCCCCACACTAACAGCAGCTCCAGAGAGTGGGAAAGGATTGATCAGAATCTGAGGACAATAGATTTGAATTTTACAAAAATGGGCAGCAAGAGTTTATCTTATTGGTTTGGCGAAGTTACTGCAGATTATTATTGGAGAACATTAGAAATGCGAATCTATTATGCACTAAAGATGATTCAAACGATTTACCATCCCATCCTCTCTATTATTGGTGTCCCTGGTAAGTCTCTGGATCCATATCTATAAACCATATGTCATTGACATTTGTTCTTGTCATGTAAATCCTGGGAATACTGAAGCCTCTGTCTTCAGTCTCTCTCACAAAGTCTGCTCCCTATCCACTGTCTATATCGACCTCACTAGCCAATGTCTGAGGCTGAACCAGACAGTTTACAACCTCTATGTTCTATTTATACCTGAGCTGAGTTCATCGCTCTGTTCTCTCCATCACTTAACCTGCCTAATACCACTTCTGTAATATCACCCATGTCCACCTCTGTCTCAAAACATCTCCTGCATAAGCCCTCATCTGTGTTTTTGTTAAATCCACACTTGATTATTCCAATTCTGTCCTGGTCACCCTCCCATTTATAAACCTCCATAAACCACAGACCATCCAGAACTCTGCTGCCTGTAAACTAATATACACCAAATCTCGATCACCCATCACCCAAAATCCTGATCACCCATCACCCCTGTGCTCACTGATCTACATTGGCTCCCGCTCTGGCAGCACCTTAATTTAAATATTCTCATTCTTGTGTTTGAATCCCTCCATGGCCTCACCCCTCCAATTAGTCCCATTCCCCTGTCCATCTCCCATATTCATGAAAATCTTATGCCTTCAACTCTTTTCCCAATTCCCCATTGAAAGTGAGTTGCTTTTTCTCTCTATCTCCCCCGGCTGTGAATTTCATGCTGGTGCCAATGTTACAGAAACCTTGATCCATAAAATGATGCTATCTGCACAGCCGGCCACTTCTAGTGTGGCCAACACAGTGCCCCATGCTGGGCAGGGGACTTGCCCGGGCGTTCTATGTAAGTGCTGTTAGTGTAAGGAGGGTTCAAGCTGAGGTCAGTGCACCAGCCCAACAGTGTTGATGTCTGTCCTTGAAACTTGGTCTGTGGATGTCCACTGACAACCTGTGTTAGTCACTTGTTATTTCAAAGGACCAGGCATCGAACTTACAGGTGAGGGGCTTTTGACTTGCTAATGCCATTGTAAAGTTAGTGGAGGTGCTTTGGATGTTTTTCTGGACGTTGTGTCGTGAGCTGCTGCAGACATTCAGGCAGGCCAGAGGACTTTGTTACCCAATTCTGGACGAGATTTGGGGACTGTAGTTACAGTGTCTCTGGGTCTGTAACATGACCAACAAATGGAGCAGAGGCTGCAGAGAGGGGAATCTATGTCAAGAGGCAAGAGGAGGGGGCTCTGCCCTACCCACTACAGAAGCTTGATCCTGCATGGCAGCAAACATGGATCTCATGACCTCAGTCTGAGCTTCCATTGCAGCACTGAGACGTTGGGTGTCTGCCGTCTGTGCTGCAGTGGAAGCCGAGACAATGATCACCAGATATTGTATCATGGCTGGGTCCGCGAGTGCTGTCATGGAGTTAGTGACCACTTCCACAGGGGAAAGAATGGGCTTCAATCTCTGTGCAATGTCCTGTGCCATCTTGGAGCCAGACTCCTCCATGTTCCTTGACAGTAATAATAGACCGTCTGACAGGCCTGTCAATGGACAAAGTCTCTCAGTGTACATGTCCATCAGCATTCTCCTGTATGCAGTTCCAGCAATGTTCATATCTGAGTCCTGTGTATTATAACTCGTTTGTGACCTCGCCCTCTGGTGAGCTGACATATGAACTATCCTTTCCCCCTGGCCTGGCTGCAGCTCACTCGTGCTCGTTGACTCACCACGTGTAGATTCCGACTCTATACCAGCCTCTAAAGCACACACAGTGTAAGTATTTGATCTGGTGACTGTGAGTTTCAGACCAAGTGATGGTGCTTTGCCATCAGTGCTGTGCTGCTGCTCTCACTCTGTCACCTGGAGCTGCTGTGACTGGGAAGCTGGTAGTTTTGGGTTATCATTGGAAAGTATAACATTAAAAGGGGAAAGTTGGGGTGAGGGATTGAGGGTAGGATGGAAAGCAGGAGGTCAATGGTCCCACCATCTGAAGCTTGTACATCATCCCAGACAGCAGGATGAGGGGGAGGTGGGAGTTAACAAGGGACATAAGGCAGGAACATAGCATCATCCTGAATACTGTTGGTGATGCCGGATGCTACGGGCACTGTCACAGCCGGTCCCATGATGTGAAGAACCATCTCCTCCCTCAGGCTCAGGGGATGAAGTTATGCCTGGCCCTCGCCGGAACACGGCTGTTTCCTGTGATTATGGGCCGCCTTGTCCTGTAAGAGAGAGAGCAGAATGGCAGTGATTGTGTTTCACTGTGTTTGGGTGATTTTCCTTCCTTAGCTGAATAGTTGGAGGTATGTGGAGGCATTCAGAGGTGGGTGTGATGCTGGCATCAGTGGAAGGTGTGTGAGGGTGAGGTGGAGTAAGTGAATATTAGGTTTGAATCCTGAGTGTTAGGGATTGCTGATGGGTGAGTGATGGGGGTGTGGTACATTGAGCAACGTGCGAGGTTGGTTGTGTTGGGGGTAGGAGATGCCATGTGGAGATGAATTCACCGACATTGATCACCCGTGTGAGCTTATTAAACTTTTTCCGACTCTGCTGCCAGGTCCTCGGGGCCGGAACTCTTGCATTGACCTCCCAGGCCACCTGCTCCCATTCCCTTCAGAGAGTGTTACTTGAGGGCCTCGGCCCCACGCCATGAAAACATGGCCTCCCTCCTCCTGTCCCCCTCCATGACTAAGGCCTCCAGCACCACATCCGTGAACTGCAAATTCCTCTCTCTGCCCTGGTATTCCATTTACCTTGTTTCCAATTGCAGAATTCACAGTCAGCAGCAGCAGCAGCACACGCAGCCTCCTGTGATTCAGTGCAGCTTCCCTTTAAGAGGGACAGACTGCCTTTAAAAGCTGAATGCTGGCTGAAACACGAACCAGCCTCACGCACACTTAGCTCCCAGTTAATGTGCAGACAGACATCAGCGTGGGTCACCCTGGGCAGCAAGAAGAATTCATGGAAATGAGGAGAAAGCAGGAGCTTTGTGTGTCACCTGCCTCAACAAGAACGGGCACGGGCAAATCATGAATCACAAACCCGACGCACAGAAGGAGGATATTCAGCCCATTGTGTCAGTGCAGTCTCTTTGAAAGAGATATCAAATTAGTTCCTCTCTCCTCCTCTTGACCCACACCCCAGCTTTTTAAATTCCAATTCATGTATTTGCTGAATTCTCTTTTGAAAGATATTACTGAATCTGCTTCCACCATGTTTGCAGGGAGTGGATTCCAGATCCCAACAACTCGCTGTGTAAGAAAATTCTCCTCATTTCACCTTTGGTTCTTTGTCAATTACCTTCAATCTGTGTCTTCTTAATACTGAACTTTCTGACTCTGGAAACAGTTTCACATTAATTACCTATCAAAACCCTTCATGATTTTGAATTCTATATTTAATCTCCCCTTACCCTTCACTGCTCTGAAGAGAACAATCCCAGCTTTTCCAATCTCTCCACGTAACTGAATTCCCAGATCCCTGGTACCATTCCAGGAAATCACATTTGTATTTTCACTAAGTCCTTGACATCCTCACCAAAGTGTGGTGATCAGAATTGGACGCAATTCTCCAGCTGGGACCTAACCAATGATGGATGAACATCAGCATTTCCTCCTTAGTTTTATTACTCTGTGCCTCTCTCTCTAACACCAAGGACACTACATGTTACATTCAAAGATCTGTGTGTGTACACCCCAGGTCTCTCTAATCCGGCACCCACTTTATAATGGTACCATTGAGTTTATGTTGTTTCTCCTCAGATTGCCTACCCAAATGTCTCACTTCACACTTCACTGTGTTAAATTACGTCTGCCATGTTCCTGTACATTTCACCAGTCAGTCTCTGTCCTGCTGAAGTCTGTTTCTATCCATCACACTGTTTATTAACATTTCTGAGATTCCTGCCCTCTGAAAACTTTGAAATTGTCCTCTCTGTACACAAGCCCATTGCATTAACATACAGCAACAGTGATTCCAACAGTGACGCTGGGGAACCGCACTTTGTACTTCCCTCCAGACTAAACAACAACCATTCTCCACTACTCTCTGCTTTCTGTCACTGACCTAATTTCCTGCATGATGACATTGAAAATAAAAAAAGGACTTCCATTTATGTAACGCCTTCATGACCACTGCATGTCCCAAAGCGACTTACAACCAACGAGTACTTTTTACCGTTTAGTCTGTCTTGTAATGTCGGAAAAACACAGCCAATTTCCCCACAGCCAGATTCCCCAAGGAGCAGTGTGATCATGATCAGATCTGTTTTTGTAATGTTAATTTGAGGGGTAAATGTTGACCAGGACACTGGGAATAATTCCCCTGACCTTATAAATAATTCCACAGGATCTTTACATCCACCTGAGAGTGCAGACGGGACCTGGCTTTACCTTTTCTTTGATAAGGCGGCACCTCGGACAGTGCAGCACTCCCTCAGTACAGGACTGCAGTGTCAGCCTTGATTCTTGTCATCAAGTCCTGCAGTGACACTTGATCCTAGAAGCTTGTGATTGAAAGGGGAGAGAGCGACAAACTGAGCCACTGCTGACATTGGTCCTTTAATCCCATGTGTTTATAATTCGGTAACACAGCTGTTATGTGCTACTTTATCAAACAGCTGCTGAAAGGATAGGAATATTGGGAAAGTACAGGCAGGAACAATCATAGAATCATAGAATAGCACAGTCCTGAATGATGTCATTCGGCCCATCAAGTCAGTGCTGGCCCTTTCAAAGAGCAATCCAGTTACACCCACTCCCTGGCACTTTCACTATACCCCAACATTTTTTCTGCTTCAGGTATCTATCCAATTCCCTTTTGGGATCTACTATTGAATCTGTATCCATCAGCCAATCAGACAGTGCATCCCAAATCCAAACCACTCAGAAACAAAAATCCGCATGTCTGCTTCTTTTACCAATCGCCTTAAATCTGTGTCTCTGGTTAGTGACCCCTTGGACATTGGAAACAGTTTCTCTTTATTTAATTTATCTAAACCCTTCATAATGTTAAACAGCTCAATTAAATCTCCTCTGAAAGTTCTCTGCTCGAAGCAGAACAACCCCAGCTCCATAACTGTCATCCCTCATGCCTGCACAAATTCTCGTAAAACAGTTCTGTACCCTCTCCGAAGGCTTCATGTCCTTCCTGAAGTGTGGTTCCCAGTATTCGACACAAGACTTCAGGTGCAGCTGAACTAGTATTTTATATATGTTTCACATAATGTCCTTGCTTTTGTTCTTTTTGCCTCTATTTATAAACCCGAGGATGGCATATATTTATTAACTGTCTAGTTAACCTTTCCTGCCACCTTCAAAAATTTGTGTACAAATACCCCAAGTGTCTCTGTTATTTCACCACCTTTATAGTTGTACCATTTAACTTGTATTGTCTCTGCTCATTCATCCTTTCAAAATGTATTACCTCACACATCTGCAATGTCAATTAAATATTGAGAAGATTGAAGCCATTGTTTTCTGTCTCGACTCCAAACATTTCCTAGCTACACACTCCATCCCTTTCCTTTGTAAATGCTTGAGACGAAGTCAAACTGTTCAGAAACGTGGTTACATAGTTAACCTTGAGATACCTGGCGATGAGCTTCTGACCAAATATTCACACCATCAGTAAAACGGCTTATTTCCATCCGCGATGGAGTTGCATTGCAGGTTAAAAAGGAAATTAACGCAATAGTGAGGAAGGATATTAGCTCTGATGATGTGGAGACTGTATGGGTTTCGCTGAGAAACACTAAGGGGCAAAAAACGTTAGTGGGTGTTATATATAAACCCCCAAACTGTGGTGGTGATGTGGGAATGGTCTTAAACAGGAAATTAGAGATGCATGCGATAAAGCAACATCTGTAATTATGGGTGAGTTTAATCTGCATATAGATTGGTCAAATCAAATTTGTCACAATAACGTCAAGGAGGAATTCATGGAATGTATATGGGATAGTTTTCTGGACCAATACGTTGAGGAACCAAATAGAGAACAGGCCATCCCAGACTGGGTATTGTGTAAAGAGAGAGTAATAATTGACAATCTAGTTGTGTGAAATCCCTTGAGGATGAGCGACCATAATATGATAGAATTCTTCATGAAGAACGCCAACAGTGACGTCAGAGGAGAGTTGCAAGCTGATTGGTTGGGTGAATAGCAGCTGTTAGTGCCTGTAGATATCTTTTAAAAAGTGAAAAGTTTATTTTTGTGGAAAAAAAACTCTGGTGATAAGGTGAGTACTACTGAAGTGTTTCTTTTTTTAATTATTAAGAACCTTAGATTTAAGTGGGCAGAACAAGGCCCCTCATGTAATTAGTATTTTTTAAATTAAGGGTGTAACTAATTAATCCAAGGGTAGGTCATGACAGGAGAGCTCAGCCCCGTGATTTTCCTCCTGCGCTATGTGGGAAATCAGGGACGCTTCCAGTGTCCCTGGTGACCATGTGTGCAGGAAGTGGATCCATCTGCAGCTGCTGGTTACCCACATTACGGAGATGGAGCTGCGGGTGAAATCACTGTGGAGCATCCATAATGCTGAGGAAGTCGTGGATAACATGTTTAGCGAGGTGGTCACACCGCAGGTAATAGCTGCACAGGCAGAAAAGCGATGGTTGGCCACCTGACAGAGTAGTAGGCAGAGGCAGGTAGTGCAGGAGTCTCTTGTGGCCACCCCGCTCTCAAACAGATCGACGACTTTGGATACTGTTGGGGGGATGACCTCCCAGGGGAAAGCGGCAACAGCCAGGCCCATGGGACCACAGAGGGCTCTGCTGCACAGCAGGGGAGGAAAAGGGGTGGAAGAGCTATCATGATAGGGGATTCTATCGTAAGGGTTGCAGGTAGGCGTTTCTGTGGCCGCAAAAGAGACACCAGAATGATATGTTGCCTCCCTGCTGCTAGGGTCAAGGATGTCTCGGAGTGGCTGCAGGAAATTCTGAAAGGGGAGAGTGAGCAGCCAGAGGTCGTGGTCCATATTGGTGCTAACGATCTCCACAGGAAGAGAGATAAGGTCCTGCACAGTGAATATAGGGAGTTAGGCAGAAGGTTAAAAAGTAGAACCTCTAGGGTTACTCTCAGGATTTGGCCTAATCATCAGCCTCAAGAAAACGAACATCATGGGACAGGACGTCAGAAATGCTCCATCCATCAATATTGGCGACCACGCTCTGGCAGTGGTTCAGGAGTTCACGTACCTAGGCTCAACTATCACCAGTAACCTGTCTCTAGATGCAGAAATGTGTGGCGTTTGCAAGTTCTCCCTGTGTCTGCGTGGGTTTCCTCCAGCTGCTCCAGTTTCCTCCCACATGCCGAAGACTTGCAGGTTGATAGGTAAATTGGCCATTATAAAATTACCCTTAGTGGAGGTAGGTGGTAGGGAAATATAGGGACAGGTGGGGATGTGGTTGGAATATGGTATAGTGTAGGATTAGTATCAGTGGGTGGTTGATGGTTGGCACAGACTCGGAGGGCCGAAGGGCCTGTTTCAGTGCTGTATCTCTAAGAAAAATCAACAACGCATGGGAAAAGCTTCCACTGCTATGTCCAGACTGGCCAAGAGAGTGTGGGAAAATGGCGTACTGACACGGAACACAAAACTCCGAGTGTATCAAGCCTGTGTCCTCAGTACCTTGCTCTTTGGCAGCGAGGCCTGGACAACGTATGTCAGCCAACAGCAACTCTAAATTCATTCCATCTTAGCTGTCTCCGGAGAATACTTGGCATCAGGTGGCAGGACCGTATCTCCAACACAGAAGTCCTCGAGGCGGCCAACATCCTCAGCTTATACACACTACTGAGTCAGCGGCGCTTGAGATGGCTTGGCCATGTGAGCCGCATGGAAGTTGGCAGGATCCCCAAAGATGCATTGTACAGCGAGCTCCTCACTGGTATCAGACCCACCAGCCGTCCATATCTCCGCTTTAAAGACGTCTGCAAACGCGACATGAAGTCCTTTGACAAAGATCACAAGTTGTGGGAGTCAGTTGCCAGCGATCGCCAGAGCTGGTGGGCAGCAATTAAGGCAGGGCTAAAGTGTGGTGAGTCGAAGAGACTTAGCAGTTGGCAGGAAAAAAGACAGAAGCGCAAGGGGAGAGCCAACTGTGTAACAGCCCCGACAAACAAATTTTTCTGCAGCATCTGTGGAAGAGCCTGTCACTGCAGAATACGCCTTTATCGCCACTCCAGGCGCTGCTCCACACACCACTGATCACCTCCAGGCGCTTATCCATTGTTTCTCGAGACAAGGAGGCCCAAGGAAGAAGAAGAATCTCAGGATTACTCCCTGAGCCACGTGCTAGTGAGGGTAGGAATAGGAGGATTAGGCAAAGGAATGTGTGGCAGAAGAGCTGGTGTAGGCGGGAGGGCTTCAGCTACTTGGATCATTGGGATCTCTTCTGCTGCATAGGTGACCTGTACAAGAGGGTCGGGTTGCATCTAAACTGGAAGGGGACCAATATCCTTCCGGGCAGATTTGTTAGTACGACTCGGGAGGGTTTAATCTAATCTTGCAGGAGGTTAGGACTCAAAGTAGTATTCTCTCCGATGGGATAGTTGAGGTAAATGTAGAGGTTAATGCAAGCAAGTCCAGTAGGCAGGCCGGGCAGTGGCAGGACAGGGAGCGTGGAAGATCTGGTAGGCTAAACTGCATGTACTTTAATATAAGAGGCCTTACAGGTAAGGCAGATGAACTCAGAGCATGGGTCAGTACATGGGATTGTGATATTGTAGCTTTTACAGAAACGTGGTTGAGGGATAGGCAAGACTGGCAGCTCAATTGGAGGAGCATATATGTAGGGAAATGACAGATAGGTGTAGGAATTATAAGGTTGTAATAGTAAGTGATTTTAACTTCCCTAATATTGACTGGGACTGGCTTAGTGCTAAGGGATCAGATGGGCAAGAATTTGTTAAGTGTGACCAGGATAGTTTTCTGAAGCAGTATGTTGATGGCTCTACTAGAGAAAAGGCTACACTCAACCTCCTCTTAGGAAATGAAGATGGGCAGGTAGATGATGTGTCAGTGGGGGAGCACTTTGGGACCAGTGACCATAACTCTATTAGCTTCAAGATAGTTATGGAAGAGGATAGGATTGGTCCTCAGGTTGAAGTCCCAAATTGGAGGAAGGTTCATTTCGATGGCATCAGACAGGAACTCTCAAAAGTTGAATGGAGGATGCGGTTTACAGGTAAAGGGACGTCCGGCAAGTGGGAGGCTTTTAAAAGTGAGAAAGGAATAGTTATGGGCTGGCATATTCCTGTTAGATGCAAAGGCAAGGCTGGCAAGTTTAGGGAACCTTGGTTGACAAGGGATGTTGAGGGTCTCCTCAGGACAAAGAAGGAGGCATATGTCAGGTATCGACAGCGGGGATCAAACGAGTCCCTCGAGGAGTACAGGGGATATAGGAGTACACTTAAGAAGGAAATTAGAAGGGTGAAAAGGGGCCATGAGATTTCGCTGGCAGATAAGCTAAAGGAGAATCCTAAAATATTTTATAAGTATATTGAGAGAAAAAGGGACGCTAGGGAGAGAGTAGGTCCCCTTCAGGATCAGTGTGGTAATCTATGTGTGGAGCCACGGGAAATGGGCGAGGTCTTAAATTAATACTTCTCGTCTTTATTTACCATGGAGACGACATGGAAGCTAGTGAGTTCAAGGGAGGGAACAGCGATATCCTGGAGCATATCAACATTACAAAGGAGGATGTGTTGGAGGTTTTGAAGCGGATTAAGGTAGATAAATCCCTAGGGCATGACCAGGTGCATCCTGGGATGCAATGGCAAGAAAGGAAGGATATTCCTGGAGCCCGAGCAGAGATTTCTCCATTATCGTTAGCCACGGGTGAGGAACCGGAAGACTGGAGGATAGCTAATGTTGTGCCTTTATTTAATAAGGGCATCAGTGATAAGCCAGGGAACGACAGGCCGGTGAGCCTTACATCAGTGATGGGAAAGTTATTGGAAGGGATTCAGACAGACAGGATTTATATGTATTTGGAAAGGCAACGTCTGATTCGGGATAGTCAGCATGGCTTTGTGCATGGGAATCATGTCTCAGGAATTTGATTGCGTTTTTTGAGGAGGTGACCAAGAGGACTGAAGAGGGCAGGGCGATTGACGTTGTTTACATGGACTTTAGCAAGGCCTTTGACAAGGTCCCGCATGGTCGGCTGGTCCAGAAGGTTCAAACACATGGGATCCAGGGTGTGCTAGCCAATTGGATACAAAATTGGTTTGGTAATAGGAGGCAGAGGGTGGAAGTGGAGGGTTGTTTTTCAGATTGGAGGCCGGTGACCAGTGGTGTGCCGCAGGGATCGGTTCTGGGCCCTCTCTTGTTTGTCATATATATTAATGACTTGGATATGAATGTAGAGGGCATGATTGGTAAGTTTGCAGATGATACAAAAATTGATGGAATAGTAGAAAGTGAAGAAGGTTGTCTAAGGTTACAACAGGATATGGATAAACTTGGAAAGTGGGCAAGGAATTGGCAAATGGAATTTAATGCAGTCAAGTGCGAAGTGATGCATTTTGGGAAGTTAAACCAGGGCAGGACATATACAATGAATGACAGGGCCTGGGGAGTGTTGTTGAGCAGAGAGACCTTGGGGTGCAAGTGCATAGTTCCCTGAATGTGACATCACAGGTAGACAGGGGGGTGAAGAAGCTGTATGGCATGCTTGTCTTCATCAACTGCGGCATGGAGTACAAGAGTTGGGACGTCATGTTACAGTTGTACATAACATTGGTTATTCCGCATTTGGAGTACAGTGTGTAGTTCTGGTCGCAACACTACAGGAAAGATGTGATTAAGCTAGAGAGGGTGCAGAAAAGATTCATAAGGATGTTGCCTGGTTTGGAGGGCTTGAGTTATAAAGAGAGATTGGGTAGGCTGGGTCTGTTTACCCTGGAGCAAAGACTGAGAGGGGACATAATGGAGGTATATAAAATTATGACAGGCATAGATAGAGCAGGTAGCCAGAGTCTGTTTCCCATGGTAGGGGTGACTAAAACTAGAGGGCATAGATTTAAGATGAAAGGGAGGAGGTTTAAAGGGGATTAAAAGGGTACATTTTTCACACAAAGAATAGTGCATATCTGGAATGAGCTGCCAGAGGAGGTGGTGGAGGCCGGAACAGTAGCCACATTTAAGAGTCATCTGGACAGTTATTTGAATGAGCAAAGCATAGGCGGATATGGAATTAATGCAGGCACGTGGAATCAGTATAGATCGGCATTATGGTCGGCATGGACGCAGTGGGCCGAAGCGCCTGTTGCTATGCTGTACGAATCTATGACTCTAAGATGGAGAGTGACGTAGTTGATTCTGAGACTAGGGTCGTGAATCTTAATAAAGAAAAGTAAGACGGTATGAGGCACGAGTTGGCTATGATGGATTGGGAAACGTTACTTAAAGGGATGATGGTGGAAAGGCAACGGCAAATATTCAAAGAGTGCATTGATGAACTGCAACACTTGTTTTCTCCTGTCTGGCGCAAAAGTAAAATGGAAAAGGTAGCCAAACCATGGCTTACAAGCAAAATTAGAGATAGTATAAGATCCACGGAAGAGGCTATACATTCGCCAGAAAGAAACAACAGACCTGAGGATTGGGAGCAGTTTAGAATTCAGCAAAGGAGGACCAAGGGATTGAGTAATAAGGGGAAAATAGAGTACACGAGTAAGCTTGCGGGGAACATACAACCTGACTGTCAAGGTTTCTGTAGGCATGTGAAGAGGAAAGGATTGGTTAAGACAAATGTAGGTCCTTACAGTTAGAAACATGGGAATTTATTACGGGAAACAAAGAAATGGCTAACCAACTAAATCCATACTATGATTCTGTCTTCACAAAGGATGGCACAAATATCTTACCAGAAATGTTGGGGAACACAGGGTTTAGTGAGAGGAAGGAACCGAAGGAAATCAGTATTAGTAGAGAAATTGTGTTGGGGAAATTGATGGTATTGAAGGCCGATAAATCCTCAGGGCCTGATAATCTACATCCCAGATTACTTAAGGAAGTGACCTAGAAATAGTGGATGCTTTGGTGGTCATCTTTCAAGATTCTATACACTTTGGAACAGTTCCAGCTGATTGGAGGGCAGCTAATGTAACCCCACCATTTAAAAAGGGAGGTAGAAATAAAGCAGGGCATTATAGACAAGTCAGCCTGACGTCGGTAGTGGGGAAAATTCTAGAGTCCATTATCAAAGTTTTTATGACAGAGCACTTGGAGAACAGTGTTAGAATCGGATAGCGTCAGCATGGATTTACGAAAGGGAAATCATGCTTGATAAATCTATCAGAATTCTTCGAATATGTAACTAATAGAGTGGATGAGGGGGAGTCAGAGAATGTGGTTTATTTGGACTTTCAGAAGGCTTTCGACAATGTCCTACATAAGAGATTAGTGTGTAAAATTAAAGCGCATGGGATTAGTGGTAGTGTATTACGATACATAGAAAATTGGTTGGCAGATGGAAAAAAAGAGTAGGGATAAATGGATCTTTTTCCAAAAGGCAGGCAGTGATTAATGGGGTACCACAGGGATCGGCGCTAGGACCCCAGCTATTCACACTCTATATTAATGATTTAGATGCGGGAACGAAATGTAATATCTCCAAATTTTCAGCAGACACAAAACTGGGTGGGAGGGTGAGTTGTGAGGAGGATGCAGAGAGGCTTCAGGGTGATTTGGACAAGTTGAGTGAGTGGGCTATTGCATGGCAGATGCAGTATAATGTGAATAAATGTGAGGTTATCCACTTTGGTAGCAAAAACAGGAAGGCAGATTATTATCTGAACGGCTATAAACTGAGAGAGGGGAATATGCAACGAGACCTGGGTGTTCTCGTACACCAGTCACTGAAGGGAAGCATGCAGGTGCAACAGGCGGTGGAAAAAGGCGAATGTTATGTTGGCCTTCATAGAGACAGGATTCGAGTACAGGAGCAGGGATGTCTTGCTGCAATTATACAGGGCCTTGGTGAGGCCGCACTTGGAATATTTTGTGCAGTTTGGGTCTCCTTCTCCGAGAAAGGGTGTTCCTGCTAAAGAGAGAGTGCAATGAAGGTTTATCAGACTGATTCCTGGGATGGCGGGACTGATGTATGAGGAGAGTTAGGATTATATTCGCTGGAGTTCGGAAGAGTGAAGAGGGATCTCATAGAAACCTATAAAATTCTAACAGTACTTGACAGGGTAGTTGCAGGAAGGATGCTCCCGATGGTGGGGGAGTCCAGAACCAGGGGTCATAGTCGAAGGATATGGGGTAAACTTTTCAGGACTGAGATGAGGAGAAATTTCAACACCCAGAGAGTGGTGAGCCAGTGAAATTACGTCATCACTCCCATGTACAAGAGGGATTGGAATATGCTGGCCAGTGCCTCTGCTACTTCCACCATTCCATCCCTCAGCAACACTCATGCATCCCATCCAGACTGGGTAAATTATCTACTTTATTGTGATACAAAAAGTGCTGTATTGAAAAGGGTTAACTGAATCTGTTTGTTCAGTGACTGCAAATAATGTCAGTCTCCATGGACCCTAATTGTGTCACTGGAGGTTTGCCATCTTCTATTAATAAGGGGCTCCCATGTGTTGTCCCATAGTTTCAGCCGGAACATCAACCCCGGCACAACAGAGATCAGCGGCTCCAGAGAGAGAGAAAGGATAGATCAGAATCTGAGAACAAATGACTGGAATGTTCCAACAATGGGTCAGAATCTGAGAATAATAGATTGGAATGTTACAACAATGGACAGGAGTTTATCCTCGGATCTTTACTACCTTTCTACATATTATGATCGGATGTCATTAAACACTCGTATGCGTCTCGCACTGAAGATTATTCAATACATTTACTATCCCATCCTGGCTATTATTGGTGTCCCTGGTAAGTCTCTCTATCTAGCTATTAATTCTATAAACCACGTTTAACAGCATTACTGCTCCTGTAATTTACTCTGCACTTTTTGCTGCCGTTGTATTCCTGGTGAATATGTCCAGCTATTAGCTTTATAAACCATTGCCAACTTTATTGGATTTCTTGACATTTGCTCTCTCATCTTTACTGCTGTTGCTGTCTCTATTTCCCGGCAGGGCATTGTAAACCCCGTTTCACTGAAATACTGTTCTGTTATGTAAATTTTAGGAAGACTGAAGCCAGTGTCATTGATCTCCATCACAAACTCCATCCCCTATCTGTGAAACAAATACACCACCCTGCCCAATATCTGAGGCTGAACCAGACTGTTTGCAATCGGTGTGTTCTATTTAAACCTGAGCTGAGTCCATCTCCATATTCTCTCCATTGCCAACCCTGTCTACGACAACCTCTGTAATATCCCCAAACTCCACCTCTGTCTCAGCCAATCTGCTGCATAAACCCTCACCTGTACCTTTGTTAAATCCACACTTAACTATTCCAATTCTATCCTGGTGACCCTCCCTGTTATAAACCTCCATAAACCACAGACCATGCAGAACTCTGCTGCCTGTATTCTAACTCACACCAAATCCCGATCACCCATCACCCCTGTGCTCACTGACCTACATTGGCTCCATGTCTGGCAGCACCTTAATTTTAATATAGTCATTCTTGTGTTTGAATCCCTCCATGGCCTCACCCCTCCAATTAGTCCCATTGTCCTGCCCATTCTCATATTCCTGAAAATGTTTTGACTTCAATCTTTTCTCATTTGTCCTTCTGAAGTGAATTCCTTTCACACTGTATCTGTCCCGAGCCACTATTTTAGACTCTACAGCACTACTGGTGCTGACGGTACAGAAGCTGGGATCCATAGAGAGATGTGAACTGCACAACAGGGCACTTCTACTGCGGCCTGCACAATGCCCCAAGCTGGGCAGGGCTCTCGCTCAATCGTCCCATGTTTGTGTTGCTGCTCTGAGGATGGTTTTGAATGTGTTGTCAATGTACCATACCGTCAGCTTTGATGTACGTCTTTGAAACTTGGTCTGTACATGTCCACTGACCGCCTGTGTTAGTCACTCTCAGTTGAACATATATTCAGCAGCATGAGGAAGCCCATCTAGTATTATTTAAAAGGACCAGGCATCCAACTTACAGGTGAGGGGCGTTTGACTTACTTCTATTATTTTAAAGTTAGTGGAGGTGCTGTGGATGGTTTGTTGGAGGTTGTGTTGTGAGCTGCTGCAGACATTCAGGGAGGACAGAGGATTTGGTGAACCAACTCTGGACGAGGTATGGCCTATCAGGGGAAAACAGCAGCAGCCAGAGCAGTGGCACCACGGCTGGCACTGTTGCTCAGCAGGGAGGGACAAAGCGCAGAAGAGCAATAGTTATAGGGGACTCGATAGTCATGGGCACAGATAGGCGCTTCTGTGGACGTGAAAGAGACTACAGGATGGTATGTTGCCTCCCTGGTGCCAGGGTCAAGGATGTCTCTGAACGGACAGGGGGCATTCTGAAGGGGGGAAGGTGAACAGCCAGAGGTTGTGGTACACATCGGTACCAATGACATAGGCAGGAAGAGTGATGAGGTCCTGCAGGGTGAGTTTAGGGAGTTAGGTAGAAAGATAAGAAACAGGACTTCGAGGATTGTGATCTCTGGATTACTCCCTGTGCCACGTGCCAGTGAGGCTAGAAGTAGGAAGATAGTGCAGCTATACACGTGGCTGAGCAGCTGGTGTAGAAGGGAGGGTTTCAGATATCTGGACAATTGGGCTCTCTTCAGGGACAGATGGGACCTGTACAAGAAGGACGGGTTGCATGTAAACTGAAGGGGCACAAATATCCTTGCTGCAAGATTTGCTAGCATCACTCGGGAGGGTTTAAACTAGTGTGGTAGGCGGGTGGGAACCAGAGCAGTAGGACAGCTAGTGAAATAAATGAGGAGGACATAGTAAAGAACGCCAGCAGGACGAAGAGGAAGAGCAGGCAGGGAGATGTTGCTGAGCACAGCGGGACTGGTGGTCTGAAGTGCATTTGTTTCAATGCGAGAAGTATAACAGGTAAGGCAGATGAACTTGGAGCTTGAATTTGTACTTGGAAATATGATGTTGTTGCTATTGCAGAGACTTGGTTGAGGGAAGGGCAGGATTGGCAGCTAAATGTTCCAGGCTTTGGAAGCTTCAGGCGGGATAGAGGGGGATGTAAAAGGGGTGGGGGAGTTGCATTACTGGTTAAGGAGAATATCACAGCTGTACTGCGGGAGGACACCTCAGAGGGGTCATGCAGTGAGGCAATATGGGTGGAGCTCAGGAATAGGAAGCGTGCAGTCACGATGTTGGGGGTTTACTACAGGCCTCCCAACAGCCAGCGGGAGGGAGAGGAGCAGATATGTAGACAGATTTAGGAAAGATGTAAAGGTAACAGGGTTTTAGTGGTGGGTGATTTTAACTTCCCCAATATTGACTGGGACTCACTTAGTGCTAGGGGCTTGGATGGGGCAGAATTTGTGAGGAGCATCCAGGAGGGCTTCTTGAAACAGTATGTAGATAGTCCAACTGGGGATGGGGCCATTCTGGACCTGTTGTTGGGGAATGAGCACGGCCAGGTGGTCGAAGTTTCAGTGGGGGAGCATTCCCGGAACAGTGACCATAATTCCATAACTTTTAAGGTATTTGTGGATAAGGATAAGAGTAGTCCTCGGGTGAAGGTGCTAAATTGGGGGAAGGCTAATTATAACAAAATTAGGCAGGATCTGAAGAATTTAGATTGGGGGCGGCTGTTTGAGGGTAAATCAACGTCTGACATGTGGGAGTCCTTCAAACGTCAGCTGATTAGAATCCAGGACCAGCATGTTCCTGTGAGGAAGAAAGACAAGTTGGGCAGGTTTCGGGAAGCTTGGATAACACAGGATATTGTGAGCCTCGTCAAAAAGAAAAAGGAAGCATTTGTAAGGGCTGGATGGCTAGGAACAGACTTGAGGAATATAAAGACAGTAGGAAGGAACTTAAGCAAGGAGTCAGGAAGGCTAAAAGGGGTGATGAGAAGTCATTGGCAAACAGGTTTAAGGAAAATCCCAAGGCTTTTTATACATTTATAAAGAGCAAGAGGGTAACCAGGGAAAGGGTTGGCCCATTCAAGGACAGAGATGGGAATCTATGCGTGGAGCCAGAGGAAATGGGCGAGGTGCTAAATGAGTACTTTGCATCAGTATTCACCAAAGAGAAGGACTTGGTGGATGATGAGCCGAGGGAAGGGAGTGCAGATAGTCTCAGTCATCTCATTATCAAAAAGGAGGATGTGTTGGGTGTCTTGCAAAGCAATAAGATAGATAAGTCTCCAGGGCCTGACGGGATCTAACCTAGAATACTGAGGGAGGCAAGGGAAGAAATTGCTGGGGCCTTGACAGAAATCTTTGCATCCTCATTGGCTACAGGTGAGGTCCCAGAGGACTGGAGAAAAGCCAATGTTGTTCCTTTGTTTAAGAAGGGTGGCAAGGATAATCCAGGAAATTATAGGCCTGTGAGCCTTACGTCAGTGGTAGGGAAATTATTAGAGAGGATTCTTCGGGACAGGATTTACTTCCATTTGGAAACAAACGAACTTATTAGCGAGAGACAGCATGGTTTTGTGAAGGGGAGATCGTGTCTTACTAATTTGATTCCGTTTTTTGAGGAAGTGACGAAAATGATTGATGAAGGAAGGGCATTGGATGTTATCTATATGGACTTTAGTAAAGCCTCTGACAAGGTCCCGCATGGCAGACAAAAGGTGAAGTCACACGGGAACAGAGGTGAGCTGGCAAGATGGATACAGAAGTGGCTTGGTCACAGAAGACAGAGGGTATCAGTGGATGGGTGTTTTTCAGAATGGAGGGATGTGACTAGTGGTGTTCCGCAGGGATCAGTGCTGGGACGTTTGCTGTTTGTAGTATATGTAAATGATTCGGAGGAAAATGTAGCTGGTCTGATAAGTAAGTTTGCGGATGATGCAAAGGTTGGCGGAGTTGCAGATAATAATGGGGATTGTCAGAAGATACAGCAGGATATAGATCGGTTGGAGACTTGGGCGGAGGAATGGCAGATGGAGTTTAATCCGGACAAATGTGAGGTAATGCATTTTGGAAGGTCTAATGCAGGTGGGATAGTATACAGTAAATGGCAGAACCCTTAGGAGTATTGACAGGCAGAGAGATCTGGGCATACAGGTCCACGGGTCACTGAAATTGGCAACGCAGGTGGAAAAGGTATTCAAGAAGGCATACAGCATGCCTGCCTTCATCGGACGAGGCACAGAGTATAATAATTGGCATGTCATGTTGCAGCTGTACAGAACCTTAGTTAGGCCACACTTGGAACATTGCGTGCAATTCTGGCCGCCACACTACCAGAAGGATGTGGAGGCTTTGGAGAGGGTACAGAGCAGGTTTACCAGGATGTTGCCTGGTCTGGAGGGCATTAGTTATGAGGAGAGGTTGGAAAAACTCGGATTGTTTTCACTGGAACGACGGAGGTGGAGGGGCGACATGATAGAGGTTTACAAAGTTATGAGCGGCATGGACAGAGTGGATAGTCAGAAGCTTTTTCCCAGGGTGGAAGAGTCAGTTACTAGGCGACATAGGTTTAAGGTGCGAGGGGCAAAGTTTAGAGTGAATCTGCGAGGCAGGTATTTTACACTGACGGTGGTGAGTGCCTGGAACTTGCTGCCGGGGGAGGTGTTAGAAGCAAATACGATAGCGACGTTTGAGAGACATCTTGACAAATGCATAAATAGGAAGGGAAGAGAGGGATATGGGCCCCGGAGGTGCAGAAGGTGTTAGTTTAGGCAGGCATCAAGATCGGCGCAGGCTTGGAGGGCCGAATGGTCTGTTCCTGTGCTGTACTGTTCTTTGGTATTTGTTCTTGACTGTCGTTACAGTGTCCCTGGGTCTGTAACACGACCAACAAATGGAGCAGAGGCTGCAGAGAGGGGAAGCTCAGTCAAGTGAGAGGAGGAAGGGGCTCTGCCCTACCCTCCCTGGGTTTTCCAAGAGCAATTTTCCTTTGCACACCTAACCCAGGAGCAGTGTGTGAGGTAACTCTGATTCAATTAGGAGGTGGCCACAGAGCTGTGTCACCTCCTGCAACACGACCTGGAGCCTCACTGCGTGCAGTTCTGGTCGCCACATTACCAAAAGGATGTAGATGCTTTGGAGAGGGTGCAGAGGAGGTTGACCAGGATGTTGCCTGGTATGGAGGGCGCTAGCTATGAAGAGAGGTTGAGCAGATTAGGATTATTTTCATTAGAAAGACGGAGCTTGAGGGGGGACCTGATTGAGGTGTACAAAATCATGAGAGGTAAAGACAGGGTGGATATCAAGAAGCTTTTTCGCAGAGTGGGGGATTGAATTACTAGGGGTCACGAGTTCAAAGTGAGAGGGGAAAAGTTTAGGGGGGATATGCGTGGAAAGTTCTTTACGCAGAGGGTGGTGGGTGCCTGGAACACGTTGCCAGCGGAGGTGGTAGACGCGGGCACGATAGCGTCTTTTAAGATGTATCTAGACAGATACATGAATGGGCAGGAAGCAAAGAGATACAGACCCTTTGAAAATAGGCGAATGTTTCGATAGAGGATCTGGCTCAGCGCAGGCTTGGAGGGCCGAAGGGCCTGTTCCTGTGCTGTAATGTTTTTTGTTCTTTTGTTCTTTCTCACACCAGGGTGAGGACGGAGCTGTCAGTGGCTGTTAAAGTCACAGTTTCATTGAACTTCCATGTATCTGAATATTTCCAGGCAGGAGCAGGAGACATATCAAACATAGAGTCATAGAGAGTGATAGACACATTTAAGGCACAGAAGATTGCCATTCGGCCCCTCGGTGCCCGCTCCCTGTGGAACAATCCAGTCAGTCCCACTCTCCCAGTCAGTCCCCGTATCCCTGCAAGATCATCTCCTTCGGGTGTCCATCCAGTATCCTTTTGAATTCATTGTCTCGAATGATGAAGTCCAAGATCTGATATGCTTCGCTAAACACTCTCCTAATATGTCCTGCCAATTTCAAATATCAATGCATATGCAGCCCCAGGTCGCTCTGTCCCTGCACAATCTTTCGAACTGTGTCATTAAGTCTATATTACCTTCCTATTCCTTCTGACAAAATACATCATCTCACACTCCGTTGTATGAAATTCCACCTGCCACTTCTCTGTCCATTCTGCTAGCCTATCTATATCCTGCTACAGGTGGTTTGCAACATCATCACTGTTTACCACACCTCCAAGATTGGTATCATCGGAAAATTTTGAAATTCTACTCTGTATTCCAAGATCCATGTAACTTATATATAGCAAAAAAACAAACAGTGGTCCTAAGCACTGACCCTTGGGGAACATCACTGTCTACCATCCTCCAGTCTGAAAAACAACCATTTAACACATTTCTCTTTTTTCTGTCCTATGGACAATTTTTGATCCAATTAGATGCTATTCCATGAGGTTCAATTTTGTTAGCCAAGCTTCTGTGTGTTTCTTCGTCAAATAATTTCATAACATCCACGTAGACAACATCCACCACATTCCCTTCATCAACCTTCTCTGATTCTCTAAATAAATTAAAAATAGTTCATCAAGCATGATCTGCCTTTTAGAAATCCGTGCTGACAATCCTTAATTAACTCAACCTCTCCAAGTGTGTGTTGTCCTTTTCCCCTGATTATTGTTTCTAAAACTTTCCTCACAACTGATGTTAAACTAACTGGCCAGTAGTTACTAGGCCTGTGTGTTGTCCATTGATAATTCTGGGAAGTGAGGATGACCATCTATATCATCAATATCTCCCTCAGCAGGGAGAAGCAGGATGAAAGATCCCGTGGCTTTGTCAGGATAGCGGAATTCCTGATGGTGTAGGTGGCTCTGCGGGGCCCCCATGTCAACCCATGGGTTGAGGTACAGGGACTGAAATAACTCTCACTCCATCAATGTACAGTTGGTGTGTGAGCATGGCCAGTACGTCATGTTGGTGAATGTCCACCATCCTGGCAGCAGCCACCATACCTTCATTCTGAAGCAGTCAGCCGGTCCCAACACATCGGGGCTCCATGAAAAAACCAGAATGTAGCTCCTTGGAGACAAATGAACCCCCTCTAGACACAGCCCATGCTTCTACACCCTCAATCCACCTCCCACCATCAACAGTTAGTTACGCAATTAGCATGTGTATAATGTGAGCAATGGAGTCACCAGGAACATGGTGGAACAGACCATCGGTGTGATGAAGCAATGCTTCCGATGTCTGAAGCGCTCGGGGAGAGCCCTCCAGTATTCACTGGAGCAGGTGTCTGAGTTCATGGTGTTCTGCTGCACCCTTCATATTATCACCATCATGAGGACACAGGCATTGGCACCAGGAATCCAGAGGCCACCTCAGGAGGAGGTGGGAGGGAAGATATTTCCTGGATGCCTTCGACCCAGACAAGCTGTCGGAGAGTCCCTGCTAAGATTCCAGTTCCCATAGGACAACTTCCCTTTCCAGCCATGAATTCCCCATTCTCCACCATTACACCCATCTGAGACGCCCCATCACAGTGTCCCCTTGGTCAGCATCCTGTAATAAAAAGATCAGAGAATTATTACAGCACAGAAGGACCAATTCAGCCTTTCGTATCTGCACTGGCTCTCCGAATGAGCAATTCACCTAACGCCGTTCCCTGCCTTCTTCCTGTAATCCTGCACATTCTTCCTTCTCATATAACAATCTATTCAGCTTCAGTTGAACCTGCCTCCATCACACTCTCAGGCAGTGCATTCCAGACTCTAACCACTCACTGTGTGAAAAAATATTTTCCTCAGGTCGTCTTTGCTTCTTTTACCCATGACTTTAAATCTGTGCCCTCTCGTTCTCGATCCTTTCACGAATGGGAACTGTTTCTCTCTATCTACTCTGTCCAGACACTTCATGATTTTTGAAACCTCTAATAAATCACCTCTCGGCCTTCTCCGAGGAAAACTTTCCTAACTTCTCCAATCTATCTTCATAACTAAAATTCCTCAACCTGGGAATGATTCTGGTCAATCTTTTCTGTACTCTCTCCAATGCCCTCACGTCTTTCCTCAAGTGTGGCACCCAGAACTGGACGCAATACCACAGCTGAAGCTGAAATAGTGTCTTATATAAGTTCAATATAACTTCCTTGCTCTTGTACTCTATGCCCCTATTAATAAAGCCCAGGATACTGCATGCTTTATTAAACACTTTCTCAACCTGTCCTGCCGCCTTCAATGACTTCTGCACATATACACATAGGCTATTCTGCTCCTGAACACCTTATTGAATTGTATCCTTTATTGTATATTGTCACCCCATGTTCTTCCTACCAACATGAATCACTTCACATTTCTCTGTATTGAACGACATCTGCCACCTGTCTGCCCATTCCAGCAACTTGTGTGTGTCCTTTTGAAGTTCTACACTATCCTCCTCACAGTTCACAATGCTTCCAACGTTCGTATCAGCTGCAAACTTTGAAATTGTGCCCTGTACACACAGGTTTAGGTCCTTAATATATATCAGGAAAAGCAAGGATCCCAACACTGATCTCTGGGGAACTCCACCACAAACCTTCCTCCAGCCTGTAAAACATCCATTAACCACTACTCTTTGTTTCCTGTCACTCAGCTAATTTCGTATCCATGTTGCTAATGTCCCTTTTATGCTATGAGCTACAAGTTTGCTCACAGGTCTGTTGTGTGGCATTGTATCAAAAGGTTTTTGCATGCAGGGAATAGTTAAATGTCTGGAATGCACAGCTTGAGAATGGTGGAGGCAGGTTCATTTGAAACTGAATAGACCGTTATATGAAAATCAATGTACACCACATAAACAGAATTGCCCTCATCAACTCTCTCTGATACCACCTCAAACATCTCCAGAAAATTAGTTAAACATGATGTTCTCTCAAGAAATCCATGCTGGCTTGTTTAATTAACTCGCATTTGTCCATGTGACTATCAGCTTTGTCCAAGATTAGTTCTTTCTAGAAGTTTTCCCACCACCGAAGTTTAACTGACAGGCCTATAGTTGCTGGCCTTATCTTTACACCCTTTTTTGAACAAGGGTGTAACGTTTACAATTCTCCAGTCCTCTGGCATCACCCCGAGTCTAAGGAAGACTGGAAAATTATGTCCAGTGCCTCTGCGATTTCCACCCTCACTTCCCTCAGTGTGTTTGGATACATCTCATCTGGTCCTGGTGCTTTATTCAATTTAATTCCAGACAGCCTATCTAATACTTCCTCTTTATCAATTTTAAACCCCACTAGTGTCTGACTTATCTCCTCTTTCAACATTGCCTGGGTTGCATCTTAGAATCATAGACAGTTTATGGCACAGAGAGAGACCACTTGGCCCATCGTGTCTATGCTGTCCAAAAAACGATCCATCCATTCTAATCCTACCTTCCAGCATTTGATAGATTACAGCACTTGAGGTGCATATCCAGACACCTTTTGAATGAGTTGTTGGTTTCTGCCTCAACTACCCTTTCAGAAAGTGAGTTCCAGACTCCCACCACCCGCTGGGTGAAAAATAAAATCCGCAGCTCCCTTTTAGTCTTTCTACCAATCACTTTAAGTCCATGCCCCCTCGCCACTGACCTCTTTGCTCAGGTGAATGGACCCTTCAGCTCCACTCTACTCTCAGTTTTGTTCATTTCAATCAGATTTACCCTCAGCCTTCTCTATTTCAAGGAGAACAATCCCAGCCTGTCCAATCTTTCCTCATAGCTGCATTTTTCCAGTCCTCGCCACATCCTCATAAATCTCCTCTGCACCCTCTCTGGTGCAATTACATCCTTTCTGTAATGAGGTGAGCAGAACTGCACACTGTACTCAAGTTGTGTCCTAACCAATGAATTATAGAATTCTAGCATCACCTCCCTGGCCGTATATTCTATACCTCGGCTGATAAAGGAAAGGATTCCATATCTTCTTCCTTGGTAAAGACAGGTGGAAATTATTCATTTATTACCTCAGCTATATCCTCTGCCTCCATGTGCAAATCCCCTTTATGGTCCGGAGTCGGCCCCATTGTTCCTTTTACTACCCTTTTACTGTTTAGATGCCGATATAAAACTTTGGGATTTCATTTAATGCTCACCTCTTTTCATGCTCTCTCTTTGCTTCTCTTATTTGCTTTTTCACTTCCCCTCTGGACCTTCTGTATTCAGCCTGTTTCTCAATGGTATTTTCTACCTGATGTCTGTTTTATCAGACATAAACTTGTTAACCTTTCATGCGGCCTTCAAAGATCTGTCTGAATACACACCAAGTCTATCTGTTCCTGTCTCCTCACTTAAACAATACCCATTTGTTTCTGTTGCCTTCCCTTACACTTCCTACCCAAATGTCTCACTTCACACTTCACTGTGTTAATTTATATTTGCCATTCGCCTGCTCATTTCACTGGTCAGTCTCTGTCCTCCTGAAGTCTGTTACTATCCTTCTCACTGTTTATTAACATTTCTGATTTTCCTGCCATCTGAAAACTTTGACATTATCCCCTCTGTACACAAGCCCTTTGTAATAACATACAGCAACTGTGATCCCAACTGTGACACTGGGGAACCCCACTGTGTACTTCCCTCCAGACTGAACAATAACCATTCTCCACTATTCTCTACTTTCTGTCACTGAGCTAATTTCCTGCATGCTGACATTGAAAATAAAAAACAGACTTCCATTTATGAAACGCCTTTCATGACCACTGCATGTCCCAAAGTGATTTACAACCAATGAATACTTCTTAAAGCGAAGTCACTCTTGTAATGTGGGAAACAGGCAGACAATTTCTGCACAGCAAGATCCCACAAGCAGTCATGTGAGAATGATCAGATCTGTTTTTCTGATGTTGATTGAAGGAAAAGATATTGACCAGGACACCGGGAATAATTCGCCTGCTCTGCTTCTGCATAGTGCGATGGGATCTTTAACATCCACCTGAGAGGGCAGACTGCAACTTGGTTTAAAGTTTCATTCGATAGACTGCACCTCTGACAGTGCAGCACACCCTCAGTACTGCACTGCAATGTCAGCATTGATTCTTGTGATCAAGTCCTGCAGTGACACTTGATCCTGGAAGCTTGCCACTGAAAGGGGAGAGAGCTACAAACTGAGCCACAGCTGACATTGGTCCTTTAATCCCATGTGTTTCTCATTCGGTAACACGGCTTTTATGTGGTACTTTTTCAAACGCCTTGTGAAAGGATTGGAATATTGTGAAAGTCCAGGTGGGAACCATCATAGAATCATAGAATAGCACAAACTGAATGAGGCCATTCGGTCCATCAAGTCTGTGCTGGCCCTTTCAAAGAGCAATCCAATTAGTCCCACTCCCTGGCTCTTTCACTATATCCTTGCACTTTTTCTCCTTCAGATATTTATCCAATTCCCTTTTGGGATCTACTATTGAATCTGTATCCATCAGCCTATCAGACAGTGCATCCCAAATCCAAACCACTCAGAAACAAAAATCCTCATGTCTGCTTCTTTTACCAATCGCCTTAAATCTGTGTCTCTTGGACATTGGAAATAGTTTCTCTTTATTTAATTTATCTAAATCCTCCCTAATGTTAAACACCTCAATCAAATCTCCTCTGAAAGTTCTCTGCTCCAAGCAGAACAACCTCAGCTACATAACTGTAATCCCTCATGCCTGGACAAATACTAGGAAAACAGTTCTGTACCCTCTCCGAAGGCTTCATGTCCTCCCTAAAGTGTGGTTCCCAGTATTCGACACAAGACTCCAGGTGCAGCTGAACTAGTATTTTATATATGTTTCACATAATGTCCTTGCTTTTGTTCTTTTTGCCTCTATTTATAAACCCTAGGATCCCATACATTTATGAACTGTCAAGTTAACCTTTCCTGCCACCTTCAAAGATTTATGTACAAATCCCAGGTGTCTCTGTTATTTCACCATCTTTATAGTTGTCCCATTTAACTTGTATTGTCTCTCTTCAATCATCCTTTCAAAATGTATTACCTCACACATCTGCAATGCCAATTAAATATTGAGAAGATTGAAGCCATTGCTTTCTGTCTCTGCTCCAAACATGTCCTAGTTGCACACTCCATCCGTCTCCTTTGTAAATGTTTGAGACGAAGCCAAACTGTTCACAAACTTGTTTACATAGTTAACCTTGAGATCCCTTGAGATGAGCTTCCTACCAAATATTCACACCATCACTAAAACGGCCTATCTCCAACCCCGGTGGAGTTGCATTGCTGGTTAAAGAGTAAATGAACGCAATAGTGAGGCAGGATATTAGATCTGACGATGTCGAATATGTATGGCTAGAGCTGAGAAACACTCAGGGGCAGAAAACGTTAGTGGGGGTTGTATATAGACCCCCAGACTGTAGTGCTGAATTTGGGAATGGCATTGGACAAGAAATTAGAGACGCATGCGATAAAGGAACATCTGTAATTATGGGTTTCTTGAATCTGCATATAGATTGGGCAAATCAAATTGGTCACAATACATTGTGGAGGAATTCCAGGAGAATATACGGGATGGTTTCCAGGACCAATTCTTTGAGGAACCATCTGGAGAACAGGCCATCCTAGACTGGTTATTGTATAATGAGAGAGGAATAATTGACAATCTAGTTGTGCGAGATCCCTCTGGGATGAGCGAGCATAATATGATAGAATTCTTCATCATGATGGAGAGTGTCCTAGTTGATTCTGAGACTGGGGTCGTGAATCTTAATAAAGTAAGCTACGAAGGTATGAGGCATGAGTCGTTGATGATACATTGGGAAACTTTACTTGAAGAGTTGACGGTGGAAAGGCAATGGCAAACATTCAAAGAGCGCATGGATGAACTGCAACAATTGTTTATCCCTGTCTGGCGCAAAAGTAAAATAGAAAAGGTAGCCAAATCATGGCTTGCAAGGAAAGGTAGAGGTAGGGTTAGATCCAAGGAAGAGGCATATAAATTTGCCAGGAAAAAAACAACAGACCTGAGGATTGGGAGCAGTTTAAAATTCAGCAAAGGAGCACCAAGGGATTGATTGAGAAGGGGAAAATGGAGCACGAGAGTAAGCTAGCGGGGAGCATAAAAACTGACTGTAAACGAATCTATACGTATGTGAAGTGGAAAAGATTGGCGAAGGCAAAGGCAGGTCCGTTACAGTCAGAAACAGGGGGATTTATTCTGGGAAACAAAGAAATGGCTGACCAACTAAATGCATACTTTAGTTCTGTCTTCACAAAGGAGGACGCCAATATCATACCAGAAATGTTGGTGAATACAGGGTTTAGTGAGAGAGAGGAACTGAAAGTAATCAGTATTAGTAGAGAAATGGTGTTGGGGAAGTTGATGGTATTGAAGGCCGATAAATCTCCAGGGCCTAGTAATCTACATCCCAGAGTACTTAGGAAGTGGCCCGAGAAATAGTGGATGCATTGGTGGTCATCTTCCAATATTCTATGGACTCTGGAACAGTTCCTACAGATTGGAATGTTACCCCACTATTAAAAAAGGAAGGTAGAGAGAAAGCAGGAAATTGTAGACCAGTCAGCCTGATATCGGTCGTGGGGAAAATCCTGGAGTTCATTATCAAAGATTTTTCAGCAGAGCACTTGGAGAACAGTGGTAGAATCGGACAGAGTCAGCATGGATTTATGAAAGGGAAATCATGCTTGATAAATCTACTAGCATTCTTCGAGTATGTCACTAGTAGAGTTGATGAGGGGGAGCCAGTGGATGTGATTTATTTGCACTTTCGGAAGGCTCTCGACAAAGTTCCACGTAAGGGTTTAGCGTGTAAAATTAAAGCACATGGGATTGGGGGTAGTGTATTGCGATAGATAGAAAATTGGTTGGGAGACAGGAAACAAAGCATTGGAACATACGGATCTTTTTCTGAATGGCAGGCAGTGACTAGTGGGGTACCGCAGGGATCGGAGCGAGGACCCTAGCTATTCACAATATATATTAATGATTTAGATGAGGAAACTAAATGTAATATCTCCAGATTTGCAGCTGATACAAAATTGGGTGTGAGGGTGAGTTGTGAGTAGAATGCAAAGAGGCTTCCGGGTGATTTGGACAAGTTGAGTGAGTGGGCAAATGCATGGCAGATGCAGTATAATGTGGATAAATGTGAAGTTATCCACTTTACTAGCAAAAACAGGAAGGCAGATTATTATCTGAACGGCTATAAACTGAGAGAGGGGAATACGCAGCGAGACCTGGGTGTTCTCGTACACCAGTCACTGAAGGTAAGCATGCAGGTGCAACAGGCGGTCGAAAAAGGTGAATGTTATGTTGGCCTTTATAGAGACAGGATTCGAGTACAGGAGCAGGGATGTTTTGCTGCAATTATACAGGGCCTTGGTGAGGCCACACTAGGAATATTGTGTGCAGTTTTGGTCTCCTTATCTGAGGAAGGATGCTCTTGCTATAGAGGGAGTGCAGTAGAGTTTTACCAGACTGATTCCTGGGGTGGTAGGACTGTCGTATGAGGAGAGATTGAGTCGGTTCGGACTATATTCACTGGAATTCAGAAGAGTGAGGAGGGATCTCATCGTAACCTATAAAATTCTAACATGGCTTGACAGGGTATATGCAGGAAGGATGTTCCCGATGGTGGGGGACTCCCGAACCAGGTGTCATAGTCCAAGTATATGGGGTAAAATTTTCAGGACTGAGATGAAGAGACGTTTCGCCACCCAGAGGGTGGTGAGCCTGTGGAAATCTGTCATCACGCCCATATCCAAGGGGGATTGGAATATTCTGGCCAGCGCCTCTGCTATTTCCAGCATTGCTTCCCTCAGCAACCATCATACATCCCATCCAGACTGGGTAAATGTTCAACTTTATTGTGGTGCAAAAAGTGTTGGATTGAAAAGCGTTAACTGCATCTGTTTGTTCTGTGACTGTAATTAATGTCAGTCTCCATGGGCCCTAATTGTGTCACTGGACGTTTTCCATCTCCTATTCATAAGGGGATTCTTTCAATGTGTTATTCCATAGTGTCAGTGGGAACATCAGCCCCGGCACTTACAGAGATCAGATGCTCCAGAGAGATAGAGAGAGGATAGGTTAGAATCTGAGAACAATAGATTGGAATGTTACAACAATGGACAGGAGTTTATCCTCGGATCTTTACTCTCTTTCTACATATTATGATCGGATGTCATTAAACTCTCGTATCTATCTCGCACTGAAGATTATTCAATACATTTACTATCCCATCCTGGCTATTATTGGTGTCCCTGGTAAGTCTCTCTATCTAGCTATAAATCCTTTAAACCATGTTTGACTGCATTACTGCTCCTGTAATTTACTCTGCCCCTCTTGCTGCTGTTGCATGCCTGGTGAATATCTCCAGCTATCAGCTCAACAAACCATTGTGAACTGTATTACAGTTCTTGTCATCTACTCTGTAATCTTTGCTGCTGTTGCTGTCTCTATTTCAGGCCAGGAGATCTGTAAACCCTGTTTCACTGAAATACTGTTCTGTTATGTAAATTTTGGGAAGACGGAAGCAAGTGTCATTAGTCTCCATCACAAACTCCATCCCCTATCTGTGAAGCACATATTCCACCCTGCCCAATATCTGAGGCTCAACCAGACAGTCTACAACTTCTTTGTTATATTTAAACCTGAGCTGAGTTCATCTCCATATTCTTTCCATCACTAACCCTGCCTAATATCACCTTTATGATATCACCCAACTCCACCTCTGCCTCAGCCCATCTACTGCATAAACCCTCATCCGCATCACTGTTAAATACACAGTTGACTATTCTAATTCCATCTTGTTCACCCTCACAGTTCTAAACCTCCATAAACCACAGCCCATCCAGAACTCTGCTGCCTGTATTCGAACTCACACCAAATCCCGATCACCCATCACCCCTGTGCTCACTGATCTCCATTGGCTCCCGTATGGCAGCACCTTAATTTTAATATTCTCATTCTTGTGTTTGAATCTCTCCATGGCCTCACCCTTCCATTTATTCACTTTCCCCTCTCCAATTCATATATTCCTGCAAATCTTTCGACTTCAATCTTTTTTCATTTCTCCTTGTAAAGTGAATTTCTTTCCCTCTGTATCTGTTCCGAGCCACGATTTTAGACTCTGCAGCAAGACTGCTGCTGACGGTACAGAATTGGGATCCAAAAAGAGATGTGAATCGTACAGCCGGCCACTTCCAGTGCGGTCTGCACAATATCCCATGCTGGGTGGGGCTCCAGCCCAGTCACATCATCTATGTGCTGTCAGCGTGGTCTTCACAGCCGGCCACCTCTACTATGCCCTGCACAGTGTCCCAAGCTGCGCAGGGCTCTAGCTCAATTGTACCTTGTATGTGTTGTTCCTTTGAGGGTGGATTTGAAAGTGATGTCAATGTACCATACCAGCAGCTTTGATGTACTTCTTTAAACTTTTTCTGTGCATGTCCACTGACCGCCTGCGTTAGTCACTCACCGCTGAACATACATTCAGTAGCAAAACGAAACCCCTCTGGTGTTATTTAAAAATACCAGGCATCTAGCCTACAGGCTTTTGACTTACTTCTGCTATTGTAAAGTTAGTGGAGGCGTTGTGGATGTTTTTCTGGAGGTTGTGTTGTGAGCTGCTGCAGACATTCAGGGACATTTGTGAACTATACAGTAAATGGAAAAGTCCTGGGGAAAATTGATGTACAGAGAGATTTGGGTGTTCAGGTCCATTGTTCCCTGAAGAAGGCAACGCAGGTCAATAGAGTTGTCAAGAAGGCATTCGGCATGCTTTCCTTCATCGGACGGGGTATTGAGTACAAGAGTTGGCAGATCATGTTGCAGTTGTACAGGACTTTGGTTCGGCCACATTTGGAATACTGCATGCAGTTCTGGTCGCCACATTACCAAAAGGATGTAGATGCTTTGGAGAGGGTGCAGAGGAGGTTCACCAGGATGTTGCCTGGTATGGAGGGCGCTAGCTATGAAGAGAGGTTGAGTAGATTAGGATTATTTTCATTAGAAAGACGGAGGTTGAGGGGGGACCTGATTGAGGTGTACAAAATCATGAGAGGTATAGACAGGTTGGATAGCAAGAAGCTTTTTCCCAGAGTGGAGGATTCAATTACTACGGGTCACGAGTTCAAAGTGAGAGGGGAAAGGTTTAGGGGGGATATGCGTGGAAAGTTCTTTATGCAGAGGGTGGTGGGTGCCTGGAACGCGTTGCCAGCGGAGGTGGCAGACGCGGGCGCGATCACGTCTTTTAAGATGTATCTAGACAGATACATGAATGGGCAGGAAGCAAAGAGATACAGAGCATTAGAATATAGGCGACATGTTTAGATAGAGGATCTGGATCGGCGCAGGCTTGGAGGGCCGAAGGGCCTGTTCCTGCGCTGTAATTTTCTTTGTTCTTTGTTCTTTGAGTACAGACGATTTGGTGACCCAACTCTGGACGACGTATGGGGACTGTAGTTACATTGCCTCTGGGTCTGTAACATGACCAACAAATGGAGCAGATGCTGCCGAGAGGGGAAGCTCTGTAAAGAGAGAGGAGGAGAGGGCTCTTCCCTACCCACCCCGGGTGCTCCAAGAGCACTTTTCCTACCTACACCTAACCCAGGAGCAATGTGTGAGGTGACTCTGATTCAATAAGGAGGTGGTCACAGAGCTGTGTCACCTCCTGTAACACAACCTGGAGCCTCACACCAGGGTGAGGACGGAGCTGTCAGTGGTTGTTAAGCTTGCAGTTTCATTGAACTTCTATGTATCTGGATATTTACAGGCAGGAGCAGGTGACATATCCAACATAGAGTGGTAGAAATTGATGGAGTCATTTACAACAAAGAAAGATGCCATTCAGCCCCTCACTGCCGGCTTTCTGTGCAACAATCCAGTCAGCCCCACTCTCCCACTCCCCCGCTCAATCCCTGTATCCCTGCAAGTTCTTTTCCTTCAGGTTTCCATCCTGTTTCCTTTTGAAATCTTTGATTGTCTCGGCTTCCACCATCCTCATGGGCAGTGAGTTCCAGCTCATTACCATCCACTGTGTAAAAAAGTTCCTCCTCACATTCCCCTGCATCTCTTAACCAAAACCTTCCATCTGTGCCCTCTAGTCTGCGTTGCATCAGTTAATGGGAACAGTTTTTCCTTGTCTATCTTATCTAAGTCTATCATAATCATGTACACCTCTATCAAATCACTCTCAATCTCCTTTACTCCAGGGAGGACAACTCCATCTTCTCCAAACTCACTTTGTACCTAAACTCCCATCCCTGGAATCATTCTGGTAAATCTCCTCTGCACTCTCTCAAGGACTTACACATCCTTCCTGCAGTCTGGTGACCAGAACAGGGCACAGTTCCCTTGTTGGGGTCTAACCAAAGCTTTGTAAAGTTTCAGCTAAACCACCCTATTTTTGTATATTTGCCTCTAATGATGAAACCCAAGATCTGATATGCTTTGCTAAACACTCTCCTAATATGTCCTGCCACCTTCAAAGATCAATGCATATGGAGCCCCTGGTCCTTCTGTTCCTGCAAAGTCTTTAGAACTGTGTCATTAAGTCTATGTTGTCTTCCTATTCTTTCTGACAAAATACATTACCTCACACTCCTCTTTATTAAATTCTACCTGCCACTTCTCTGTCCATTCTGCTCGCCTATCTATATCATGTTGTAGGTGGTTTGTATCATCCTCACTGTTCCCCACTCCTCCAAGATTGCAATCATCAGAAAAAATACAAATTCTACTCCGTATTCCAAGATCCGTGTCATTTTTATACGGTAAAAAAAAACAACTGTGGTCCCAGCACTGACCATTGTGTAACATCAATGTCGACCATCCTCCAGTCTGAAAAATAACCATTTAACACATTTCTCTTCTTGCTATCCTTCGGACAGTTTTTGATCCAATTGGATGCTATTCCAGGCCAACATTTATTGCCCATCTCTAATTGCCCATGCGAAGGTGGTGGTGAGCTGCCTTCTTGAACCACTGCAGGTACACCCACAGTGCTGTTAGGAAGGGTGTTCCGGTATTATGAACCAGCGACAGTGAAGGAACGGCAAGATAGTTTCAAATCAGCATGGTGTGTCGCTTGGAGGGGAACCTGCAGGTGGTGGTGCTTCCATACATCTGCTGCCCTTGCCCTTCTATGTGGTAGAGGTTGTGTGCTTGGAAGGTGCTGTCTAAGGAGCCTTGGTGTGTTGCTGCAGTGCATCTTTTAGATGATACACATTGCTGCCACTGTGCGTCGGTGGTGGAGGGAGTGAATGTTGTGGATGGGGTACCAATCAAGCGGGCTGCTTTGTACTGGATAGTGCCGAGCTTCTTGAGTGTTGTTGGAGCTGCGCCCATCCAGACAAGCGGAGAGTATTCCATCACACTCCTGGCTTGTGCCTTATAGATGTTGGACTGGCTTTGGGGAGTCAGGAGGTGAGTTAATCGCCTCAGCATTCCTCGCCTATGACCTGCTCTTTGAGCCATGGTATTTATATGGCTACTCCTGTTCAGTTTCTGGTCATTGGTAGCCCCTAGGATGTTGATAGTGGTGGATTCAGCTATGGTAATGTCATTGAATGTCAAGGGGAGATGATTAGATTCTCTCTTGTCGGAGATGGTCATTGCCTGGCACTAGTGCAGTGCGAATGATACTTGCCAATTATCAGCCCAAGCCTTGATATTGTCCAGGTTCTGCTGCATTTCTACACGGACTGCTTCACTATTTGAGGAGTCACGAATGGTGCTGAAAATTGTGCAATCATCAGCCAACATCCCCACTTCTGGTCTTGTGATTGAAGGAAGGTCATTGATGAAGCAGCTGAATATGGTTGGGTCTCGGAAACTACCCTGAGGAACTCCTGCAGTGATGTGGTGGAGTTGAGATGATTGACCTGCAACAACCACAACCATCTTCCTTAGCGCTAGGTATGACTCCAAAGAGCAGAGAGTTTCCCGCTGATTCCCACTGACTCCATTTTTCCTCTGGCTCCTTGATGCCATACTCAGTCAAATGCTGCCTTGATGTCAAGGCAGTCACTCATACCTCACCTCTTGAATTCAGCTCCTTTGTCCATGTTTGAACCAAGGCTGTAATGAGGTCAGGAGTGGTGTGACCCTGGAGGAACCCAAACTGAGCGTCACTAAGCAGGTTATTGCTAAGCAAGTGCTGTTTGATAGCATTGCCGATGACACCTTCCATCACTTTACTGATGATTGAGAATAGGCTGATGGGGCGGTAATTGGCCGGGTTGGACTTGTCCTGCTTTTTGTGTACAGGACATACCTGGGCAATTTTTCACATTGACGGGTAGATGCCAGTGTTGTAGCTGTACTTGAACAGTTTGATGGGGGAACAGATGTTCTGGAGCACAGGTATTCAGTACTATTTCCGGAATATTGTCAGGGCCCATAGCCTTTGCAGTATCCAGTGCCTTCAATCGTTTCTTGATATCACGCAGAGTGAATAGAACCCTGAGAAGCAGTACTGTATACTCCCCTCCACATCCAGTCTGAACATGACTGTTCACCACTTCTCTCTGCTTTCTGTCCCTCAGTCAGTGTCATATCCACACTATCACTGTCACATTAATCCATGTCATGACAAGTCTATGAAATATCCACACTATCACTGTCACATTAATCCATGTCATGACAAGTCTATGAAATATCCACACTATCACTGTCACATTAATCCATGTCATGACAAGTCTATGAAATATCCACACTATCACTGTCACATTAATCCATGTCATGACAAGTCTATGAAATATCCACACTATCACTATCACATTAATCCATGTCATGACAAGTCTATGAAATATCCACACTATCACTATCACATTTATCCATGTCATGACAAGTCTATGAAATATCCACACTATCACTGTCACATTTATCCATGTCATGACAAGTCTATGAAATATCCACACTATCACTATCACATTAATCCATGTCATGACAAGTCTATGAAATATCCACACTATCACTGTCACATTTATCCATGTCATGACATTTCTATGAAATATCAACACTATCACTGTCACATTAATCCATGTCATGACAAGTCTATGAAATATCCACACTATCACTATCACATTAATCCATGTCATGACAAGTCTATGAAATATCCACACTATCACTGTCACATTAATCCATGTCATGACAAGTCTATGAAATATCCACACTATCACTGTCACATAAATCCATGTCATGACAAGTCTATGAAATATCCACACTATCACTGTCACATTAATCCATGTCATGACAAGTCTATGAAATATCCACACTATCAATGTCACATTAATCCATGTCATGACAAGTCTATGAAATATCCACACTATCACTGTCACATTAATCCATGTCATGACAAGTCTATGAAATATCCACACTATCACTGACACATTAATCCATGTCATAACAAGTCTATGAAATATCCACACTATCACTGTCACATTAATCCATGTCATGACAAGTCTATGAAATATCCACACTATCAATGTCACATTAATCCATGTCATGACAAGTCTATGAAATATCCACACTATCACTGTCACATTAATCCATGTCATGACAAGTCTATGAAATATCCACACTATCACTGTCACATTAATCCATGTCATGACAAGTCTATGAAATATCCACACTATCACTGTCACATTAATCCATGTCATGACAAGTCTATGAAATATCCACACTATCACTGTCACATTAATCCATGTCATGACAAGTCTATGAAATATCCACACTATCACTGACACATTAATCCATGTCATAACAAGTCTATGAAATATCCACACTATCACTGTCACATTAATCCATGTCATGACAAGTCTATGAAATATCCACACTTTCAATGTCACATTAATCCATGTCATGACAAGTCTATGAAATATCCACACTATCACTGTCACATTAATCCATGTCATGACAAGTCTATGAAATATCCACACTATCACTGTCACATTAATCCATGTCATGACAAGTCTATGAAATATCCACACTATCACTGTCACATTAATCCATGTCATGACAAGTCTATGAAATATCCACACTATCACTATCACATTAATCCATGTCATGACAAGTCTATGAAATATCCACACTATCACTGTCACATTAATCCATGTCATGACAAGTCTATGAAATATCAACACTATCACTGTCACATTAATCCATGTCATGACAAGTCTATGAAATATCCACACTATCACTGTCACATTAATCCATGTCATGACAAGTCTATGAAATATCAACACTATCAATGTCACATTAATCCATGTCATGACAAGTCTATGAAATATCAACACTATCACTGTCACATTAATCCATGTCATGACAAGTCTATAAAATATCCACAAAATCACTGTCACATTAATCCATGTCATGACAAGTCTATGAAATATCAACACTATCACTGTCACATTAATCCATGTCATGACAAGTCTATGAAATATCCACACTATCACTGTCACATTAATCCATGTCATGACAAGTCTATGAAATATCCACACTATCACTGTCACATTAATCCATGTCATGACAAGTCTATGAAATATCCACACTATCACTGTCACATTAATCCATGTCATGACAAGTCTATGAAATATCAACACTATCACTGTCACATTAATCCATGTCATGACAAGTCTATGAAATATCAACACTATCACTGTCACATTAATCCATGTCATGACAAGTCTATGAAATATCAACACTATCAATGTCACATTAATCCATGTCATGACAAGTCTATGAAATATCAACACTATCACTGTCACATTAATCCATGTCATGACAAGTCTATAAAATATCCACACTATCACTGTCACATTAATCCATGTCATGACAAGTCTATGAAATATCAACACTATCACTGTCACATTAATCCATGTCATGACAAGTCTATGAAATATCCACACTATCACTGTCACATTAATCCATGTCATGACAAGTCTATGAAATATCAACACTATCACTGTCACATTAATCCATGTCATGACAAGTCTATGAAATATCAACACTATCACTGTCACATTAATCCATGTCATGACAAGTCTATGAAATATCAACACTATCAATGTCACATTAATCCATGTCATGACAAGTCTATGAAATATCAACACTATCACTGTCACATTAATCCATGTCATGACAAGTCTATAAAATATCCACAAAATCACTGTCACATTAATCCATGTCATGACAAGTCTATGAAATATCAACACTATCACTGTCACATTAATCCATGTCATGACAAGTCTATGAAATATCCACACTATCACTGTCACATTAATCCATGTCATGACAAGTCTATGAAATATCCACACTATCACTGTCACATTAATCCATGTCATGACAAGTCTATGAAATATCCACACTATCAATGTCACATTAATCCATGTCATGACAAGTCTATGAAATATCCACACTATCACTGTCACATTAATCCATGTCATGACAAGTCTATGAAATATCAACACTATCACTGTCACATTAATCCATGTCATGACAAGTCTATGAAATATCCACACTATCACTGTCACATTAATCCATGTCATGACAACTCTGTGAAATATCCACACTATCACTGTCACATTAATCCATGTCATGACAACTCTGTGAAATATCCACACTATCACTGTCACATTAATCCATGTCATGACAACTCTGTGAAATATCCACACTATCACTGTCACATTAATCCATGTCATGACAACTCTGTGAAATATCCACACTATCACTGTCACATTAATCCATGTCATGACAACTCTGTGAAATATCCACACTATCAATGTCACATTAATCCATGTCATGACAAGACTATGAAATATCCACACTATCACTGTCACATTAATCCATGTCATGACAAGTATATGAAATATCAACACTATCACTGTCACATTAATCCATGTCATGACAAGTCTATGAAATATCCACACTATCACTGTCACATTAATCCATGTCATGACAACTCTGTGAAATATCCACACTATCACTGTCACATTAATCCATGTCATGACAAGTCTATGAAATATCCACACTATCACTGTCACATTAATCCATGTCATGACAACTCTGTGAAATATCCACACTATCACTGTCACATTAATCCATGTCATGACAAGTCTATGAAATATCAACACTATCACTGTCACATTAATCCATGTCATGACAAGTCTATGAAATATCCACACTATCACTGTCACATTAATCCATGTCATGACAACTCTGTGAAATATCCACACTATCACTGTCACATTAATCCATGTCATGACAACTCTGTGAAATATCCACACTATCACTGTCACATTAATCCATGTCATGACAACTCTGTGAAATATCCACACTATCACTGTCACATTAATCCATGTCATGACAAGTCTATGAAATATCCACACTATCAATGTCACATTTATCCATGTCATGACAACTCTGTGAAATATCCACACTATCAATGTCACATTAATCCATGTCATGACAAGTCTATGAAATATCCACACTATCACTGTCACATTAATCCATGTCATGACAAGTCTATGAAATATCCACACTATCACTGTCACATTAATCCATGTCATGACAAGTCTATGAAATATCAACACTATCACTGTCACATTAATCCATGTCATGACAAGTCTATGAAATATCAACACTATCACTGTCACATTAATCCATGTCATGACAAGTCTATGAAATATCAACACTATCACTGTCACATTAATCCATGTCATGACAAGTCTATAAAATATCCACAAAATCACTGTCACATTAATCCATGTCATGACAAGTCTATGAAATATCCACACTATCACTGTCACATTAATCCATGTCATGACAACTCTGTGAAATATCCACACTATCACTGTCACATTAATCCATGTCATGACAAGTCTATGAAATATCCACACTATCACTGTCACATTAATCCATGTCATGACAAGTCTATGAAATATCCACACTATCAATGTCACATTAATCCATGTCATGACAAGTCTATGAAATATCCACACTATCACTGTCACATTAATCCATGTCATGACAAGTCTATGAAATATCAACACTATCACTGTCACATTAATCCATGTCATGACAAGTCTATGAAATATCCACACTATCACTGTCACATTAATCCATGTCATGACAACTCTGTGAAATATCCACACTATCACTGTCACATTAATCCATGTCATGACAACTCTGTGAAATATCCACACTATCACTGTCACATTAATCCATGTCATGACAACTCTGTGAAATATCCGCACTATCACTGTCACATTAATCCATGTCATGACAACTCTGTGAAATATCCACACTATCACTGTCACATTAATCCATGTCATGACAACTCTGTGAAATATCCACACTATCAATGTCACATTAATCCATGTCATGACAAGACTATGAAATATCCACACTATCACTGTCACATTAATCCATGTCATGACAAGTATATGAAATATCAACACTATCACTGTCACATTAATCCATGTCATGACAAGTCTATGAAATATCCACACTATCACTGTCACATTAATCCATGTCATGACAACTCTGTGAAATATCCACACTATCACTGTCACATTAATCCATGTCATGACAAGTCTATGAAATATCCACACTATCACTGTCACATTAATCCATGTCATGACAACTCTGTGAAATATCCACACTATCACTGTCACATTAATCCATGTCATGACAAGTCTATGAAATATCAACACTATCACTGTCACATTAATCCATGTCATGACAAGTCTATGAAATATCCACACTATCACTGTCACATTAATCCATGTCATGACAACTCTGTGAAATATCCACACTATCACTGTCACATTAATCCATGTCATGACAACTCTGTGAAATATCCACACTATCACTGTCACATTAATCCATGTCATGACAACTCTGTGAAATATCCACACTATCACTGTCACATTAATCCATGTCATGACAAGTCTATGAAATATCCACACTATCAATGTCACATTTATCCATGTCATGACAAGTCTATGAAATATCCACACTATCACTGTCACATTAATCCATGTCATGACAAGTCTATGAAATATCCACACTATCACTGTCACATTAATCCATGTCATGACAAGTCTATGAAATATCAACACTATCACTGTCACATTAATCCATGTCATGACAAGTCTATGAAATATCAACACTATCACTGTCACATTAATCCATGTCATGACAAGTCTATGAAATATCAACACTATCACTGTCACATTAATCCATGTCATGACAAGTCTATAAAATATCCACAAAATCACTGTCACATTAATCCATGTCATGACAAGTCTATGAAATATCCACACTATCACTGTCACATTAATCCATGTCATGACAACTCTGTGAAATATCCACACTATCACTATCACATTAATCCATGTCATGACAAGTCTATGAAATATCAACACTATCACTGTCACATTAATCCATGTCATGACAAGTCTATGAAATATCAACACTATCACTGTCACATTAATCCATGTCATGACAAGTCTATGAAATATCCACAAAATCACTGTCACATTAATCCATGTCATGACAAGTCTATGAAATATCAACACTATCACTGTCACATTAATCCATGTCATGACAAGTCTATGAAATATCCACACTATCACTGTCACATTAATCCATGTCATGACAAGTCTATGAAATATCCACACTATCACTGTCACATTAATCCATGTCATGACAAGTCTATGAAATATCCACACTATCAATGTCACATTAATCCATGTCATGACAAGTCTATGAAATATCCACACTATCACTGTCACATTAATCCATGTCATGACAAGTCTATGAAATATCCACACTATCACTGTCACATTAATCCATGTCATGACAAGTCTATGAAATATCCACACTATCAATGTCACATTAATCCATGTCATGACAAGTCTATGAAATATCCACACTATCAATGTCACATTAATCCATGTCATGACAAGTCTATGAAATATCCACACTATCACTGTCACATTTATCCATGTCATGACAAGTCTATGAAATATCCACACTATCACTGACACATTAATCCATGTCATAACAAGTCTATGAAATATCCACACTATCAATGTCACATTAATCCATGTCATGACAAGTCTATGAAATATCCACACTATCACTGTCACATTAATCCATGTCATGACAAGTCTATGAAATATCCACACTATCACTGTCACATTAATCCATGTCATGACAAGTCTATGAAATATCCACACTATCAATGTCACATTAATCCATGTCATGACAAGTCTATGAAATATCCACACTATCAATATCACATTAATCCATGTCATGACAAGTCTATGAAATATCCACACTATCACTGTCACATTTATCCATGTCATGACAAGTCTATGAAATATCCACACTATCACTGTCACATTAATCCATGTCATGACAAGTCTATGAAATATCCACACTATCACTGTCACATTAATCCATGTCATGACAAGTCTATGAAATATCCACACTATCAATGTCACATTAATCCATGTCATGACAAGTCTATGAAATATCCACACTATCACTGTCACATTAATCCATGTCATGACAAGTCTATGAAATATCCACACTATCACTGTCACATTAATCCATGTCATGACAAGTCTATGAAATATCAACACTATCAATGTCACATTTATCCATGTCATGACAACTCTGTGAAATATCCACACTATCACTGTCACATTAATCCATGTCATGACAAGTCTATGAAATATCAACACTATCACTGTCACATTAATCCATGTCATGACAAGTCTATGAAATATCAACACTATCACTGTCACATTAATCCATGTCATGACAAGTCTATGAAATATCAACACTATCACTGTCACATTAATCCATGTCATGACAAGTCTATAAAATATCCACAAAATCACTGTCACATTAATCCATGTCATGACAAGTCTATGAAATATCCACACTATCACTGTCACATTAATCCATGTCATGACAACTCTGTGAAATATCCACACTATCACTGTCACATTAATCCATGTCATGACAAGTCTATGAAATATCAACACTATCACTGTCACATTAATCCATGTCATGACAAGTCTATGAAATATCAACACTATCACTGTCACATTAATCCATGTCATGACAAGTCTATGAAATATCCACAAAATCACTGTCACATTAATCCATGTCATGACAAGTCTATGAAATATCAACACTATCACTGTCACATTAATCCATGTCATGACAAGTCTATGAAATATCCACACTATCACTGTCACATTAATCCATGTCATGACAAGTCTATGAAATATCCACACTATCACTGTCACATTAATCCATGTCATGACAAGTCTATGAAATATCCACACTATCAATGTCACATTAATCCATGTCATGACAAGTCTATGAAATATCCACACTATCACTGTCACATTAATCCATGTCATGACAAGTCTATGAAATATCCACACTATCACTGTCACATTAATCCATGTCATGACAAGTCTATGAAATATCCACACTATCAATGTCACATTAATCCATGTCATGACAAGTCTATGAAATATCCACACTATCAATGTCACATTAATCCATGTCATGACAAGTCTATGAAATATCCACACTATCACTGTCACATTTATCCATGTCATGACAAGTCTATGAAATATCCACACTATCACTGACACATTAATCCATGTCATAACAAGTCTATGAAATATCCACACTATCAATGTCACATTAATCCATGTCATGACAAGTCTATGAAATATCCACACTATCACTGTCACATTAATCCATGTCATGACAAGTCTATGAAATATCCACACTATCACTGTCACATTAATCCATGTCATGACAAGTCTATGAAATATCCACACTATCAATGTCACATTAATCCATGTCATGACAAGTCTATGAAATATCCACACTATCAATATCACATTAATCCATGTCATGACAAGTCTATGAAATATCCACACTATCACTGTCACATTTATCCATGTCATGACAAGTCTATGAAATATCCACACTATCACTGTCACATTAATCCATGTCATGACAAGTCTATGAAATATCCACACTATCACTGTCATATTAATCCATGTCATGACAAGTCTATGAAATATCCACACTATCAATGTCACATTAATCCATGTCATGACAAGTCTATGAAATATCCACACTATCACTGTCACATTAATCCATGTCATGACAAGTCTATGAAATATCAACACTATCACTGTCACATTAATCCATGTCATGACAAGTCTATGAAATATCAACACTATCACTGTCACATTAATCCATGTCATGACAAGTCTATGAAATATCCACACTATCACTGTCACATTAATCCATGTCATGACAAGTCTATGAAATATCAACACTATCAATGTCACATTTATCCATGTCATGACAACTCTGTGAAATATCCACACTATCACTGTCACATTAATCCATGTCATGACAAGTCTATGAAATATCCACACTATCACTGTCACATTAATCCATGTCATGACAAGTCTATGAAATATCCACACTATCACTGTCACATTAATCCATGTCATGACAAGTCTATGAAATATCAACACTATCACTGTCACATTAATCCATGTCATGACAAGTTTATGAAATATCGACACTATCAATGTCACATTAATCCATGTCATGACAAGTCTATGAAATATCAACACTATCACTGTCACATTAATCCATGTCATGACAAGTCTATGAAATATCCACACTATCACTGTCACATTAATCCATGTCATGACAAGTCTATGAAATATCAACACTATCACTGTCACATTAATCCATGTCATGACAAGTCTATGAAATATCAACACTATCACTGTCACATTAATCCATGTCATGACAAGTCTATGAAATATCAACACTATCACTGTCACATTAATCCATGTCATGACAAGTCTATGAAATATCGACACTATCAATGTCACATTAATCCATGTCATGACAAGTCTATGAAATATCCACACTATCACTGTCACATTAATCCATGTCATGACATCTCTGTGAAATATCCACACTATCACTGTCACATTAGTCCATGTCATGACAAGTCTATGAAATATCAACACTATCACTGTCACATTAATCCATGTCATGACAAGTCTATGAAATATCCACACTATCACTGTCACATTAATCCATGTCATGACAAGTCTATGAAATATCAACACTATCAATGTCACATTTATCCATGTCATGACAACTCTGTGAAATATCCACACTATCACTGTCACATTAATCCATGTCATGACAAGTCTATGAAATATCCACACTATCACTGTCACATTAATCCATGTCATGACAAGTCTATGAAATATCCACACTATCACTGTCACATTAATCCATGTCATGACAAGTCTATGAAATATCAACACTATCACTGTCACATTAATCCATGTCATGACAAGTTTATGAAATATCGACACTATCAATGTCACATTAATCCATGTCATGACAAGTCTATGAAATATCAACACTATCACTGTCACATTAATCCATGTCATGACAAGTCTATGAAATATCCACACTATCACTGTCACATTAATCCATGTCATGACAAGTCTATGAAATATCAACACTATCACTGTCACATTAATCCATGTCATGACAAGTCTATGAAATATCAACACTATCACTGTCACATTAATCCATGTCATGACAAGTCTATGAAATATCAACACTATCACTGTCACATTAATCCATGTCATGACAAGTCTATGAAATATCGACACTATCAATGTCACATTAATCCATGTCATGACAAGTCTATGAAATATCCACACTATCACTGTCACATTAATCCATGTCATGACATCTCTGTGAAATATCCACACTATCACTGTCACATTAATCCATGTCATGACAAGTCTATGAAATATCCACACTATCACTGTCACATTAATCCATGTCATGACAAGTCTATGAAATATCCACACTATCATTGTCACATTAATCCATGTCATGACAAGTCTATGAAATATCCACACTATCACTGTCACATTAATCCATGTCATGACAAGTCTATGAAATATCCACACTATCACTGTCACATTAATCCATGTCATGACAAGTCTATGAAATATCCACACTATCACTGTCACATTAATCCATGTCATTACAAGTCTATGAAATATCCACACTATCACTGTCACATTAATCCATGTCATGACAAGTCTATGAAATATCCACACTATCACTGTCACATTAATCCATGTCATGACAAGTATATGAAATATCAACACTATCAATGTCACATTAATCCAATTCATTACAAGTCTATGAAATATCCACACTATCACTGTCACATTAATCCATGTCATGACAAGTCTATGAAATATCCACACTATCACTGTCACATTAATCCTTGTCATGACAAGTCTATGAAATATCCACACTATCACTGTCACATTAATCCATGTCATGACAAGTCTATGAAATATCCACACTATCATTGTCACATTAATCCATGTCATGACAAGTCTATGAAATATCCACACTATCACTGTCACATTAATCCATGTCATGACAAGTCTATGAAATATCCACACTATCACTGTCACATTAATCCATGTCATGACAAGTCTATGAAATATCCACACTATCACTGTCACATTAATCCATGTCATTACAAGTCTATGAAATATCCACACTATCACTGTCACATTAATCCATGTCATGACAAGTCTATGAAATATCCACACTATCACTGTCACATTAATCCATGTCATGACAAGTCTATGAAATATCAACACTATCAATGTCACATTAATCCAATTCATTACAAGTCTATGAAATATCCACACTATCACTGTCACATTAATCCATGTCATGACAAGTCTATGAAATATCCACACTATCACTGTCACATTAATCCATGTCATGACAAGTCTATGAAATATCCACACTATCACTGTCACATTAATCCATGTCATGACAAGTCTATGAATTATCCAAACTATCACTGTCACATTAATCCATGTCATGACAAGTCTATGAAATATCAACACTATCAATGTCACATTAATCCATGTCATGACAAGTCTATGAAATATCCACACTATCACTGTCACATTAATCCATGTCATGACAAGTCTATGAAATATCCACACTATCAATGTCACATTAATCCATGTCATGACAAGTCTATGAAATATCAACACTATCAATGTCACATTAATCCATGTCATGACAAGTCTATGAAATATCCACACTATCAAAGTCACATTAATCCATGTCATGACAAGTCTATGAAATATCCACACTATCAATGTCACATTAATCCATGTCATGACAAGTCTATGAAATATCCACACTATCAATGTCACATTAATCCATGTCATGACAAGTCTATGAAATATCCACACTATCACTATCACATTAATCCATGTCATGACAAAAATATGAAATATCCACACTGTCACTGTCACATTAATCCATGTCATGACAAGTCTATGAAATATCCACACTATCACTGTCACATTAATCCATGTCATGACAAGTCTATGAAATATCCACACTATCACTGTCACATTAATCCATGTCATGACAAGTCTATGAAATATCCACACTATCACTGTCACATTAATCCATGTCATGACAAGTCTATGAAATATCCACACTATCACTGTCACATTAATCCATGTCATGACAAGTCTATGAAATATCCACACTATCACTGTCACATTAATCCATGTCATGACAAGTCTATGAAATATCCACACTATCAATGTCACATTAATCTATGTCATGACAAGTCTATGAAATATCCACACTATCACTGTCACATTAATCCATGTCATGACAAGTCTATGAAATATCCACACTATCACTGTCACATTAATCCATGTCATGACAAGTCTATGAAATATCCACACTATCACTGTCACATTAATCCATGTCATGACAAGTCTATGAAATATCCACACTATCACTGTCACATTAATCCATGTCATGACAAGTCTATGAAATATCCACACTATCACTGTCACATTTATCCATGTCATGACAGGTCTATGAAATATCCACACTATCACTATCACATTAATCCATGTCATGACAAGTCTATGAGATATCCACACTATCACTATCACATTAATCCATGTCATGACAAGTCTATGAAATATCAACACTATCACTGTCACATTTATCCATGTCATGACAAGTCTATGAAATATCCACACTATCACTGTCACATTAATCCATGTCATGACAAGTCTATGAAATATCCACACTATCACTGTCACATTAATCCATGTCATGACAAGTCTATGAAATATCCACACTATCACTGTCACATTTATCCATGTCATGACAAGTCTATGAAATATCCACACTATCACTGTCACATTTATCCATGTCATGACAAGTCTATGAAATATCCACACTATCACTGTCACATTAATCCATGTCATGACAAGTCTATGAAATATCCACACTATCAATGTCACATTAATCCATGTCATGACAAGTCTATGAAATATCCACACTATCAATGTCACATTAATCCATGTCATGACAAGTCTATGAAATATCAACACTATCACTATCACATTAATCCATGTCATGACAAGTCTATGAAATATCCACACTATCAATGTCACATTAATCCATGTCATGACAAGTCTATGAAATATCAACACTATCACTATCACATTAATCCATGTCATGACAAGTCTATGAAATATCCACACTATCAATGTCACATTAATCCATGTCATGACAAGTCTATGAAATATCCACACTATCAATGTCACATTAATCCATGTCATGACAAGTCTATGAAATATCCACACTATCACTATCACATTAATCCATGTCATGACAAGTCTATGAAATATCCACACTGTCACTGTCACATTAATCCATGTCATGACAAGTCTATGAAATATCCACACTATCACTGTCACATTAATCCATGTCATGACAAGTCTATGAAATATCCACACTATCACTGTCACATTAATCCATGTCATGACAAGTCTATGAAATATCCACACTATCACTGTCACATTAATCCATGTCATGACAAGTCTATGAAATATCCACACTATCAATGTCACATTAATCTATGTCATGACAAGTCTATGAAATATCCACACTATCACTGTCACATTAATCCATGTCATGACAAGTCTATGAAATATCCACACTATCACTGTCACATTAATCCATGTCATGACAAGTCTATGAAATATCCACACTATCACTGTCACATTAATCCATGTCATGACAAGTCTATGAAATATCCACACTATCACTGTCACATTAATCCATGTCATGACAAGTCTATGAAATATCCACACTATCACTGTCACATTTATCCATGTCATGACAGGTCTATGAAATATCCACACTATCACTATCACATTAATCCATGTCATGACAAGTCTATGAGATATCCACACTATCACTATCACATTAATCCATGTCATGACAAGTCTATGAAATATCAACACTATCACTGTCACATTTATCCATGTCATGACAAGTCTATGAAATATCCACACTATCACTGTCACATTAATCCATGTCATGACAAGTCTATGAAATATCCACACTATCACTGTCACATTAATCCATGTCATGACAAGTCTATGAAATATCCACACTATCACTGTCACATTTATCCATGTCATGACAAGTCTATGAAATATCCACACTATCACTGTCACATTTATCCATGTCATGACAAGTCTATGAAATATCCACACTATCACTGTCACATTAATCCATGTCATGACAAGTCTATGAAATATCCACACTATCAATGTCACATTAATCCATGTCATGACAAGTCTATGAAATATCCACACTATCAATGTCACATTAATCCATGTCATGACAAGTCTATGAAATATCAACACTATCACTGTCACATTTATCCATGTCATGACAAGTCTATGAAATATCCACACTATCACTGTCACATTAATCCATGCCATGACAAGTCTATGAAATATCCACACTATCACTGTCACATTAATCCATGTCATGACAAGTCTATGAAATATCCACACTATCACTGTCACATTAATCCATGCCATGACAAGTCTATGAAATATCCACACTATCACTGTCACATTAATCCATGTCATGACAAGTCTATGAAATATCCACACTATCACTGTCACATTAATCCATGCCATGACAAGTCTATGAAATATCCACACTATCACTGTCACATTAATCCATGTCATGACAAGTCTATGAAATATCCACACTATCACTGTCACATTAATCCATGTCATGACAAGTCTATGAAATATCCACACTATCACTGTCACATTAATCCATGTCATGACAAGTCTATGAAATATCCACACTATCACTGTCACATTTATCCATGTCATGACAAGTCTATGAAATATCCACACTATCACTGTCACATTAATCCATGTCATGACAAGTCTATGAAATATCCACACTATCACTGTCACATTAATCCATGCCATGACAAGTCTATGAAATATCCACACTATCACTGTCACATTAATCCATGTCATGACAAGTCTATGAAATATCCACACTATCACTGTCACATTAATCCATGCCATGACAAGTCTATGAAATATCCACACTATCACTGTCACATTAATCCATGTCATGCCAAGTCTATGAAATATCCACACTATCACTGTCACATTAATCCATGTCATGACAAGTCTATGAAATATCCACACTATCACTGTCACATTAATCCATGTCATGACAAGTCTATGAAATATCCACACTATCACTGTCACATTAATCCATGTCATGACAAGTCTATGAAATATCCACACTATCACTGTCACATTAATCCATGTCATGACAAGTCTATGAAATATCCACACTATCACTGTCACATTTATCCATGTCATGACAAGTCTATGAAATATCCACACTATCACTGTCACATTAATCCATGTCATGACAAGTCTATGAAATATCCACACTATCAATGTCACATTAATCCATGTCATGACAAGTCTATGAAATATCCACACTATCACTGTCACATTAATCCATGTCATGACAAGTCTATGAAATATCCACACTATCACTGTCACATTAATCCATGTCATGAGAAGTCTATGAAATATCCACACTATCACTGTCACATTAATCCATGTCATGACAAGTCTATGAAATATCCACACTATCACTGTCACATTAATCCATGTCATGACAAGTCTATGAAATATCCACACTATCACTGTCACATTAATCCATGTCATGACAAGTCTATGAAATATCCACACTATCACTGTCACATTAATCCATGTCATGACAAGTCTATGAAATATCCACACTATCACTGTCACATTTATCCATGTCATGACAAGTCTATGAAATGTCATTTGATCACAGGCCGTTTGAAAATCTATATACATAAGTGGATATACATGAGTCGGGGCGAAAGATGTTGATATGGTTCTTAATGAATACTTTGTATCTGTCTGAACAGAAGAGGGGATGATGCAGATACTGTGGTTTAGGAGTAGGAGTGTGAATTATTGGATGTGATATACATAGGGAGAGAGGAAGTATTAATGGGATTAGCATCTTTGAAAGTTGATATATCACCAGGGCCAGATGAAATGTATTCCAGGATGTCAAAAGAAGTGAGAGAGGAAATAGCAGAGGGTCTGACCATCATTTTCCAATCCTCACTGGATACAGGTGTAGTGCCAGAGGATTGGTGAACTGTTAACATTGTAACTCTTTAAAAATGGAGCAACGGATAGACCAAATAATTGCAGGCCAATCAGTGTAACCTCAGTCGTGGGCAAATTATTGCAATGTATTCTGAGAGACAGGATAAACTGTCACTTAGAAAGGCTCAGGTCAACCAAGGACAGTCAGCATGGATTTGTTAAGGGAAGATATTGTTGACTAACTTGATTGAATTTTTCGACCAAGTCGCAAGGATGATAGATGAGGGTAGTGCGGATGATATGGTCTACATGGATTTTGGCAAGGCTTTTGACAAGGTCACATGTGGCATACTAGGTAAAAAAAATACAGTCCCATGGAATCCAGGGAAATGCAGAAAGCTGGATACAAAATTGGCTCAGTGACAGGAAACAAAGGGTGATTGTTGACGGGCGTTTTACTGACTTGAGGTCTATTTCCAGTGGCATTCCACAGGGCTCAGTACTGGGTCCCCAGCTTTTAGTAGTAAATATTAACGATTTGAACGTACATGTAGGGGGCATGATCAAGATGTGTGCAGATGGTACACAGATTGGCTGTGCGGCAGCTGGCGAGGAGGATAACTGGGCTGCAGGAAAATATTGATGGCAGAAAATATTGATGGGGCGGCACAGTGGTGCAGTGGTTAGCACTGCAGCCTCACAGCTCCAGGGACCTGAGTTCGATTCTGGGTGTTGCCTGTGTGGAGTTTGAAAGTTCTCCCTGTGTCTGCGTGGGTTTTCTCCGGGTGCTCCGGTTTCCTCCCACAAGCCAAAAGACTTGCTGGTTGGTAGGTAAATTGGCCATTATAAATTGTCACTAGTATAGGCAGGTGATAGGGAAATATAGGGAAAGGTGGGGATGTTTGGTAGGAATATGGGATTAGTTTAGGATTAGTATAAATGGGTGGTTGATGGTCAGCACATACTCGGTGGGCCGAAGGGCCTGTTTCAGTGCTATATCTCTAATCTAAAAAAAAAAGTGTCAAATGGAATTCAGCCTGGTTAAGTATGAGACGATGTAATTGAGGAGGTCAAACAAGGCAAAGGGATAGACAATCAATCGGAAAATACTGAGAAGTGTGGAGGAAGTGAGGGACCTTGGAGTCAATGTCCACTGATGTCCTGAATGTAGCAGGTCAGGTCGATAAGGTGGTTAAGAAGGCATATGGAATCCTTTCCTTTATGAGCTGAGGGATAGAATACAAGAGCAGTGAGGTTATGCTGGAACTGTATAAATCATTGGTTGGGCCACAACCTGAGTACTCTGCAGTTCTGGTCACCTAATTACACAAAGGATGGAATTGCACTAGAGAGGGTACAGAGGAGATTTACAAGGATGTTTGCCAGGACTGGAAAAATGCAGCTATGAAGAAAGATTAGATAGGCTGGGGTTGTTCTACTTGGAACAGAGAAGGCTGAAGGGAGATCTGATTGAAAGGGACATAATTTTGTGGGGCCTGGATAGAGTGGAGGTGAAGAGTCTATTCACCTTAGCAGAGAGATCAGTGACTAGGGGGCAGAGACTTAAAGTGCTCGGTAGAAGGATTAGCGGGGAGTTGAGGAGAAACTTGTTCACCCAAAAATACAAAATGGGCTCAGTGGCAAGAAACAAAGGGTAATTGTTATAATAAAAGCAAAATACTGCGGATGCTGGAAATCTGAAGTAAAACACGAAATGCTGGAAATACTCGGCAGGTCTGGCAGCATCTGTGGAGGGAGAAGCAGGATTAACGTTTCAGTTCAATGATGAAGGGTCACTGACCTGTGACGTTAACTCTGCTTCTCTCTCCACAGATGCTGCCAGACCTGCTGAGTATTTCCAGCATGTCTTGTTTTTATTAAAGGGTAGTTGTTGACGGATATTTTACTGACCTGAGGACTGTTTACAGTGGCGTTCCACAGGGTTCAGTACTGCATCCCCTGTTTATAGTGAGAGTCTAGAAATTACTGCCTGAAAGGATAGTTGAAGCAGAATCCCTCCACTCAGTGAAAAGGAATCTGGATGTTCACCTCAACTGTCATTATCTGCAGGGCTGTGGATCAAATGCTGGAAGATGGGATTAGAATAGGTGGATCATTTTTCGGCCGGTGCAGACACAATGGGCCAAGTGGCCTCTTTCTGTATCTTAAACTTTCTATGATTATATTACATGAAACAATCACAGTTACGTCCTCAACGAACTTGATGAAGATTTTCAGGAATGATATTTCTTTAACCTTTCCATGCTGCTTGTCATTTATTATCACGTGTTTTACAAACAGGATATATTTTTGTGTTGGGTTATGACCTCTAGAAGTTTCCAACCACCAACATTAGACTGATGGTTACAGGGTTTACCCAACCTCTCCATTTTAAACAGGGTTGAACATTGACAATCCTCCAGACCTCTGGCATCACTCCCATATCCAAGGAGGACTGAAAGATTCTGTCCAGTGCTTCTGTCATTTCCACCATTCCTTCCCTCAGTAACCCTCACAAAACCCATGCAGACTGGATAAATGTTCTACTTTATTGTGGTACAATAAGTGTTGAATTGAAAGGGGTTTACTGAACCTGTTTGTTCAGTGACTGTAATTAATGTCAGTCTCCATGGACCCTAATGGTGTCACTGGAGGGTTTCCCTCTTCTATTAATACAGGACTCCTTTCAATGTGCTTTCCGAAAGTGTTAGCGGGACCATCAGCTCCGGCACTAAAAGGGATCCGTGGCTGCAGAGAGAGGGAGAGGAGAGATCAGAATCTGAATAATAGATTGGAATGTTACAACAATGGGTCAGAATCTGAGAACAATAGATTGGAATGTTACAACAATGGGTCAGAATCTGAGAACAATAGATTGGAATGTTACAACAATGGGTCAGAATCTGAGAACAATAGATTGGAATGTTACAACAATGGACAGGAGTGTATCCTATTGGTTTGACCGTCTTACTGCAGATTATTATTGGATAACATTAGAACGCCGGATCTATTTTGCTCTGAAGATGATTCAATTTATTTACTATCCCATCCTCGCTACTATTGGTGTCCCTGGTAAGTCTCTGTATCCAACTATTAGATTCATAAACCATATTTCACTGATTTAGTGTTCTTGTCATTTAAATCGTGAGAAGACTGAAACCGTTATCTTCCGTTTCTGTCACAACTCCATTCCCTGTCTATGATCTGCATCCCCCACGCTGGCCATTGTCTGAGGCTGAACCAGGAGGTTTACAACCTCTGGTATCTATTTAATGCTGAGCTGAGTTCATCCCCATATTCCCTCCATCCCCAGCCAGGTCAATTGTTATGGCCAGGTGAGGAGGGGTCAGTGTGGCTCTTCTTTATTTGACTGCAACAGTGTTTGTCCTTTATAAACAGTGAATATGCTTAACGTCTCAGTGAGTGTTCTACATCTTACCTTTGGTATGATGGTGAAGAAACCGATTGGACAGGTTCTCTTGAGTTTATACATGAACGAGGTGAGTTTATTAAACTTAACAAGAGAAACCCGATCTGAATAAAATCATAAAAAAACGGAACACACAGTTACGGACACACTCATACGAGAATCACACACACTCAAATATATTACAGAGTGAGAAGTAAATTTGTGGTTGGATTTGAGTCCAGAATAAATTTCAAAAAACTCATTCTGTGATGTTGGGCGATTCCGTGGTCTTCCAGCTGAAGTTATATTCTTGAAGTCTTTTGCTTGTCGAAGTGCAGTATGTGGCTGGTCCACATTGCTCAGGATTTTCTTTGAGGCTTTCTTCCCCTGGTTACTCTGTCTGCAGTAATCTGTAGGCTTGAGGGGTCCGCAGTCACATGTGGTTTTCAAACTTGTGATGTTAGGTGGAGAGAGAGATGGAGAGAGAGAGAGAGAGGGGTCACAGCCCTTCTGCTTCTGCACAGTTTGAATCATTGGCTTGTCTGTCTTTGTCCAGGGGAAACTCCCAGCTGTCACAGAGATGGACAGAAGTTCTCCTGAGTGCCTCAGTGTATTCTCTGGACCCTTCCAATGAGATTCACGGTTAGAAACTTCTATCTCCCCAGGGCTCAGGATACCAGTATTTATACTTGGAGGAGTTTGCTCTTTCAAAGTCAATGTGTCAGGGTAGTCTTGTATGCCGTGTTAATGAATGTAATCTTAGGTCATTCAATCACTAGAGCAAGCCAATGATATTGGTCCAGGCTCATCAGACATGTGTCTTCTGTTGTAGGCATTAGAATGTGAAAATGTATTTCAGATGCCAATTTCGGTGGCCATCTTGGCTGCCAGTTTTTTCAAGGTTAACTGTAGGATTTTTTCTATTAAAAGGTTAGTGTAAGTTTCCAAACGATGAATTAAAATTCCTCATTTGGCATGTTGTGTTATCTTAACACCGGCGCAGCACATGGAAAGAAATGTGATAACGGGAACATTTCATTTCAGAACTGTGGGAAGAAAAAGAAAGAAATACACATGCATTCTCAATAAACACTTCTCAAATTCACACATTAATCTTCGAATTATTGCAGCTGACATTGTCTGTTACAGCTGTACTGATTTAACTTTTTTGACGTTTTGTCTGGGATGGTTATGTGTCGGGTTCGACGCTGGACAATGCATCAACCATTGCATTGTTTACCTTTTCTCTCCTCTAATGAAGTTTTAACTACTCAGGTTCCTGCACCTTAACAATCTTTCTCCCTAAACCGACAGTGTGTAATAAATTGTTTTTTTAGACCCTGTGAGGTGTCTGAGATCTCCTCTGGGCCTTTGTTCTTGCTGAGTTCGCCTTTGAAATTGTTGTGTTTGATTAGCTTTGGGTTTGGGACCTGATCATTGTGTTGTTCAGTGGGTAGATCCACACTGACCTTACTTTTAGCTTTCTGGTGAGGTACCCAAGTGCTGTTTACTTTAGGGTACGTTCCCTTCACTTTTCCCTTTACTATGGGAAGAATCATTTTTTTATCTACCCTATGTCCTCTGGGACATTACTGCTCGCAGGTCTTTGTCCAGCTTTCGCTGCACTCTGCAGCGGCACTTCGACTAGGTGAGGCATCTCCCTCACCATTGACATGCCTTTTTGGGACCTTTCCTTGTCCTTGCACGTTTCTGTAAATGCTGTTAGCAGCCTTTTTAGGCTGCCTCTTTGACCTGCATTTAAGGAGGAGAGCGTAGTGTCTGATGGATCTCACATTTCAGGGTTGGCTATTCGGAGAGTAGGGGGTTCCAGTTGGAATCCTCCTGGCCCTCCTCTAACCTGTCCTCACCGCCCTTTCCAATCCTTCCCTCCTGACTGCCTGACAGATCTGTACTTGGCTGTTCCCTCCACAGCCTTTGCTTTTTGCCTTTGGTCTGGAGTGTCAATTAAATAATGTACCTGACTATTCCTTTTGCCACTCGATATGGACCACTGAACCGGGATTTCAGGGGTTCACCCTGCAGTGGGAATAGTAACAATACATGGTCTCTGTCCTGAAATGTTTTAGCCTTGGCATTTCTGTCTCCTTACCTTTCCATAGCTGCCTGGGTGGTCTTTAGGTGCTCCCACAGCATAGAAATGCAGTGTAACATGGAATACTCATCCCTGTGTCCCAAAAACCTCTCCTTGATTAGTTTAAGGGAACCTCTCACCTCGTGTCAATAAACTAATTCAAAGAGACTAAAGCCAGTGGAATCATTGGATAAGTCCCTGGAAACCAACAGGAGAAATCCCAGCCCTTTGTCCCAGTCATGGGGTTGCTCATAGCAGTATGGCCTGATCATTGTCTTTAGGGTCTGATCGTACCGCTCCAAAGCCCCTTGTGACTATGGATGGTAGGCTGAGGACTTTATTTATTTACTTATTTTATTTATTTTGAGATACAGCACTGAAACAGGCCCTTCGGCCGACTGAGTCTGTGCCGACCATCAACCACCCATTTATACTAATCCTACATGAATCACATATTCCTACCACACCCCCACCATCCCTCAACTCCCCTCCCACCAACCTATACTAGGGGCAATTTATAATGGCCAATTTACCTATCAGCCTGCAAGTCTTTGGCTGTGGGAGGAAACCGGATCACCTGGTGAAAACCTACGCGGTCACAGGGAGAACTTGCAAACTCTGCACAAGCAGTACACATAATCGAACCCGGGTCGCTGGAGCTGTGAGGCTGCGGTCCTCCAGATTACCTAATAAAAAAAATGGACATAAAATGTGTGTCCTGATCCGACTGGATCTCAGATGGCAGCCCATATCGGGTAAAGAATTGGGTTAGCCCCTTCACCACAGCCTTGGCAGGTATAGTTCTTCAGGCGAATGGCCTCTGGGAATCGGGTCACCACATCCATAATGGTGAGAAGATACTGGTATCCCTTTTTGTTTTCAGCAGGTGACCCCACAATCCACCATCACTCTGCTGAAGGGGTCCCCAAAAGCTGGTATGTGAATTAGGGTGCAGGCTTTATTGCAGGTTGGGGCTTCCCCACAACTTAGCACATGTGACTAGTTTTACAAAACGCCACCACATCTTTGTGAAGTTGTGGCCAGTCAAAATACTGTCTTCTGCGGGCTTTGATTTTTCATACACCGAAATGTCCATCCATTAGAAGGTCTTGGGTCATTCTTAATATTTCTTTAAGGGACCTCAGCGGCACCACTATCTGGTGAACCACTGTCCACTCTTCATCCTCTGCTCTGTGAGGAGGTCGCCACTTCCTCATCAGCACCTCATTATTTAACTAGTAACACTCTGCAACTCCCTCTGCTTCAGTTTTGGTTTGGACAGTCTGTGCTATTTTTTAACACTGGGTCGGGTTGTTGAACCTCAAATAAGGAAGAACTGTTTAATACATTCTTTGTCTCCTCTAACTTCACGAAGAAGGTTTCAGACAACCAGAATGTAGGGTAATCCGTCTGCAGTCTCAGTTCAGGGGATTGTTTTGCCAGGACCGAGTCACCACACAATCAGGGAGAATGTCAGGGACCTTCTCCTGTAAGTATTCTGTCTCCCGTACCTCTTTTGGTCTCTCTTGAACTACTGGGGAAGCTGCCACCTTTTCCCCTGTCAGATTATTACCCAGGAGCAGTTCGACCCATCACCCGGTAAACGAGGTACAATCCCCATGGTAAAGGGTCATGAAACTGGGTCACACTCCAAGTGCACCGGATATAAGGGTATGGACATATACTGCCATCCGACACCATTCACTCTAGCATTCACTGCACTTTCTTTTTCCCAGCAGAAGGGATTGGGTGGCCCCTGTATCCTTGAGTATGACTATTGTTTTACTTGCCTCACTCAAGGGGTATGGGGTCACTTTTCCTTAGGATACAAATTCCTGGTACCTCTCAGGGATTTTGTTTATTTTTCCCGCACTCTCTGTGGTGTGTTTCCTGGTTCTGACTGCCGCAGTTGGAGGCACAGCCTGATCTGTTGTGCTTTCCATCAGGTCCCATTATCCTGCACTGATCTGGTGGTCCCTGATTAATGCTACAGGTTTTCCCATAACTTGCAACATTCAGCTCGATGGTGATCTGCCTTATTCCAATGGAAACGCACCGGTCTTCGGCCATTACTCCTGCTCTCAGTGCCGTCCTATTTGGCCTGAGGATGGTCCCCTGGGTGTACAGCTTTTCCTCCTTGCCCAAGGCTAATCGGGCTCCTATAACCTTCCCACCTTTTATTCTCGGGTCTTTGTGGTGACTAGGGAAGGGTTTCCCTTTTGGGGTTAAGGCTTTGTGTACAAGGGAAAACTCATCAGCCAGAATTGCAACCTGCCTGGCTCTTTGAACCTTTCGTTCCTCTTTGTGGGTTTTAATGGTAGGGAGAGCGAGTTTTTGAACTCCTTGAGATGGATCACCACTCTAAGGTTCAGATTTGTGGGCTGTAATTTGAGTGTTTGTATCCACTGGTCAAAAGTAAACACAAAAACTGCCTTTAAATCTTCTATAGCTACCTAAAAATGAAACGTTTGGCGAATACAAATGTGGGTCCAATACAGGCAGAGTCAGGGGAATTTATAATGGTGGACAGAGAAATGGCAGTGAAGCTAAATGATTACTTTGTGTCTATCCTCATTGAGGAAGATACAAGGAAGTTTCCAGGATTAGAGATCCAAGGGATTAGGGAGAATGAGGACATGAAGGAAATTAATATTAGTAAGAATGTTGCATTGGAGAAATTAATGGGGCTGAAGTTTGATGAGGCCCCAGGATCTGATATTCTGCATTCCAGGGTGTGGGAAGAGATAGCTATGGAGATGGTGGCTGCATTGATGACTATCTTCAAACATTCTATAGATTCTGGAGCGGTTCCTGCAGATTGGAAGGTAGCAAATATCACCCCACTATTTAAGCAGGGAGGGAGAGCAAAAACAGGGAATTAGAGACCTGCTTTCGTGCATCCGTCGTTGGGAAAATGCTGGGACTCTATTGTAAAGGATGTGATAAATGGACAGTTGGATAATAATCTGTTTGGGCATCATAAACATGGATTTATGAATGAGAAATCATGTTTGACGAACCTGTTGGAGTTTTTATTGGGGATGTTACTAACAGAATTGATAAAGGGGAGTCGGTGGACGTGTTATACTTGAATTTTCAGAAGGCTTTTGATAAAGTCCCCCACAGGAGGTTGGTTAGCAACATTAAAGCACATGGGATAGGAGGTAATATACTGGCATGGATTAAAGATTGGTTAACAGGCAGAAAACAGTGAGTAGGAAGAAACGGGTCATTCTCACTTTGGCAGGCTGTGATTAGTTGTGTACCGCAAGGATCAGTACTTGGGCCCCAGCTGTTAACAATATATGTCAATGATTTGGATGTGGGGACCAAATGTAATATTTCCAAGTTCGCAGATGACACAAAACTAGGTGGGAATGTATGTTGTGAGGAAGATGCAAAGCGTCTTCAAGGGGATTTGGACAGACATTGTGACTGGGCAAGAACATGGCAGATGGGATATAATATGGACAGATATGACGTTATCCATTTTGGTAGGAGGAATAGATGTGCAGAGTATTTCTTAAATAGTAAGGGATTAGAAAGTGCAGATGTACAAAGGGAACCGTGTGTCAGCAAGTCACTGAAAACTAACATGCAGTGCAGCAAGCAATTCGGAATGCTAATGGTCTGTTAGCCTTTATCACAAGATGATTTGAGTACAGGAGTATTGAAGTCTTACTTCATGTGTATAGAACCTTGCTTAGACCACACCTGGAATATTGTGTGCAGTTTGGGTCCCCTTACCTTAGGAAGGATATTATTGCCATAGAGGGAGTGCAATGAAAGTTCACCAGACTTGTTCCCGGGATAGCGAGACCGTTCTATGAAGAGAGAAACTGGGCTTGTATTCTCTAGAGTTTCAAAGAATGTGTCGGGATCTCATTGAAACCCTCGAAATAATTAAAGAGATAAACAGCGTAAATGCGTGTACGATATTTCCCCTGGTTGTGGAGTCTAGAACTAATGGATACAATTTCAAAATAAGGGGGAAGCCACTTAGGACAGAGATGAGGATAAATTTCTTGATTCAGGGGTTTCTGAATCTTTGGAATTCTGCATCCCAGACGGATGTGGAATCTCAGTCGGTGAGTATGTTTAAATTATAGATTGACAAAAAGGGGATATGGAGATAATGTGTGAAAAAGGCATTGAAGTGGATGATCAGCCATGGTCATATTGAGTGGTGGAGCAGCCTCGATGGGCTGAATGACCTACTCCTGCTCCTATATCCCTGTGTTCGGAAGCTGCTTAACTCTTTCAAACTCGAGATCACTTTAGTCAGGCTGCTTTCGGAGGGTTTGGAATGTTTGACGGTACACTTCCGGTACTATCTCATGTACGCCCAGCATTGCATTTTTAGTCATCTCATAATCTGATGAACTTTCATCTGGCAACAGTGAATAAACCTCATGGGATTTTCCTGTTACTTTGTTTTGTCAGAACAGTGTCCAGCTCTCCGCCGGACATTTCAGTTACTTTACAAGCTTTTCAAAAGTGACGGATAATTCTGCCACATCCTCCTCATTGAACTTTGAAATGAACTGGGTGAAAGGGAGGAAGGCAGAAAGTAGGAAACATCTATCGTTGGGAAATTGTTAGAACCCATTATTAAGGAAGTAATAACTGGATATTTAGAAAGTCAAAACGCAATCCATCAGAGTCAGCATGGTTTTATGAAGGGTAAATCCTATTTGACGAATTTGCTAGAGTTCTTCGAAGCTGTGACAAGAAAAGAGGAAAATGGGGATCCTGTAGATGTAGTATATCTGGACTTCCAGAAGACATTTGATAAAGTGCCGCACAAAAGGTTAATACACAAGGTACGATTACATGGGGTTAGGGGCAATTTATTAACTTTGATAGAGGATTGGCTAACCAACAGAAAACAGAGAGTCGGGATAAATGGGTCTTTTTCTGGTTGGCAATATGTAACGAGTGGGGTACCACAGGGTTTGGTCCTTGTCCCCAGCTATTTACAATATATATTTATGACTTGGATGCAGGGATAGAAAGTACTATAGCCAAATTTGCAGATGACACTAAAATAGCTGGGATAGTAAGTTGCAAGAATTAAATAAGAAATTTACAAATTGATATGGATAGGTTCGGTGAATGATCCAAAATTTGGCAGATGGAGTTCAACGTGGGTAAGTGTAAGGTTATCCATTTTGGTCGGAAGAATAGAAAGGCAAATTATTACCTAACTGGAGAGAAACTTCAGAGTGCTTCGGTGCAGAAGGATCTGGGTGTCCTCGTGTATGAATCGCAGAAAGCTAGTTTTCAGGTACAGCAGGTGAAAAGGTAGGCAAATGGAATTTTGGTATTTCTTGCTAAAGGAATAGAATATAAAAGTAGGAAAGTGTTGCTGCAACTGTACAAGGCATTAATGAGACCGCACCTGGAGTATTGTGTATAGTTTTAGTCTCCTGACTTGAGGATGGATGTAGTTGCATTGGAGGCAGATCAGAGGAGAGTCACTAGATTGATTCCAGGGATGAGGGGTTTGTCTTCTGAAGAGAGATTGAGCACCTTATGCCTTTACTCTCTAGAGTTTAGAAGAATGAGAGTCGATCTAATTGAGGTAGAGAAGATGATTAAGGGGATTGACAAAGTAGACATAGAGAAGACGTTTCCTCTTGTGGGACAACCTAGAATGAGAGGTCATAGTTTTAGGATAAGGGATAAGGATTTAAAATAGAGATGAAGAGAAATTTCCTCTCTCAAAGGGTCGTGAGTCTGTGGGATTCACTACCCGGAGTGTGGTAGATGCCGGGTCATTGAGTGAATTTAAGGAGGAGATAGACAGATTTTTAATTAGTAATGGGTTGAAGAGTTATGGAGAACGGGCAGGAAAGTGGAGTTGAGGCCGAGATGAGATCAGCCATGATCATATTGAATGGCAAAGCAGGCTCGAGGGGCTGAATGCCTACTCCTGCTCCTAGTTCTTATGTTATTATGTTATTATCTGGATCTTTCCAGACAAGAGCGGGTGACGTATCTAGTATCTCTCTCTATGTTGTCCATTCATGTATCTGCTGTGTGACGGAGGCCATCTATGTCGGGTGAGGTGAATTGTACTGTCTGCTCCATCAGCAGGGAGAAGCAGGTGAGAGATCCCGTGGCTTTGTCATGATAGCGGGATTCCTGATGGTCTAGGTGTCTCTGCGGGATCCCCATGGCAACGGGGAGAGGTACAGGAAATGATAGAACTCTCACTCCATCAATGTACAGTTGGTGTGCGAGCATGCCCAGTACATCATGTTGGCAAATGTCCACTATCCTGGCAACAGCCACCATACCTTCATTCTGAAGCAGTCAGCCGGTCCCAACACATCGGGCCCCCATGCAGAACCAAAATGTGGCTCATGACCTCTGAACCCTAGACACTCCCCTCCCCCACACAAAACCACCAGGTGAAGCAATGCTTCCGATGTCTGAACCGCTCGTGGGGAGCCCTCCAGTACATACTGGAACAGGTGTCCAAGTTCATGGTGTTCTGCTGCACCCTTCACATCATCACCATCATGTGGACACAGGCATTGGCACCAGGAATCCGCAGGCTACCTCAGTAGGAGGAGGAGGAGGCAGGGAGGATATTTCCTGGATGATTTCAAACCGGACACACTGTCGCAGAGACGCTGCTAAGATTCCAGTTCCCAGAGGACAACTTCCCTTTCCCACCATGGATCCCCCTCTTCTCCACCATTACATCCATCTGAGATGCCCCATCACAGCGTCCCCGAGGTAAGCATCCTGCAATATAAACACCAACAAAATGTTTTTCATGATCATCTTTATCCAACAACACATGCAAATATACAAACAAAACTGAACTATTCACCCTTGTGTATTCCCTTAGTCCCTGTCTTGTGGATTCCCCCAACTTGCCAAGTGCTCCTACACAGTGTTTATCCAGTGACTGCAGCATGGCTGGTGGAAGGCTGCTGTCTTTCACTGAGAGAGACTGCAGATGCCCTTGCAGGACGTCCTCGAACAACTCTGGGCCTTGAGGACTCGGATTCAGACTGCACCATCTCGACATGGGCAGCAGCTCCAGCAATGTTCACATCTGAGTCCTGTGTATTATAACTCGTTTGTGACCTCGCCCTCCGGTGATCTGACACATGAACTATCCTTTCCGCCTGGCCTGGCTGAAGCTCACTCATGCTCGGTGACTCACCACATGCAGATTCTGACTCTATACCAGCCTCTAAGGTACACGCACTATAAGTATTTGATCTGGTGGCTGTGAGTGTCAGACCTAGTGATGGGGCTTTAGTGCTCTTTTGCTGCTTTCTTTCTGTCTCCTGAAGCTGCTGTGACTGGGAAGCTGGCAGTATTGGGTTATAATTGGAAAGTATAAAATCAGAAGGGGAGGTTTGGGGTGAAGGATTGGGTGTGGAATGGAAAGCAGGAGGTCCATGGTCTCACTATCTCCAGCTTGTACATCAACATTTCTAATGTTTACCAGTTCTGATGAAGGGTCACAGATCTGAAACATTAACTCTGTTTCTCTCTACACCGATGCTGCCAGACCCACTGAGTATTTCCAGCACTTTCTGTTCAGGTACACAGATGTGCCCCATTGACAAACTTATCTCAGCCCTTTTTTTAGCTTAAATTTGCATTTCTGGACATCCTCAGATATTCCATTGAGAATGAAATCGTAATTACAATCATACACCTCGAAAATCCTCAGGATGTCCGTCTCCCCAGGTGTGCCTGTTTTTCTTCTCTACCAGGTTATCAACTGACTATTTCCTGTGATATGCTAGTGAGATTGTATTTCTGGCTTTTCTTATTCAAAACTCTCTGAAAGAACCGTCCCCCCCCCCCCCCCCCCCACCCACGCTCTTAGTGATGAACACACACGTTTGATTGAGTGTAAACTCTTTTTGTTGCCAAATCTCCTCCTCATTCATCACTCAACTGAGTTTACAATTTCGCACAAGCCAAGTAAACCAAGCCGATCATCTCGATCTCTGTGTTCTCTCTCCTAACCACTGGAAGGTCTGATCTAGGGTCAGAGATTACCCAAAAGGAGGTCAAAGGGTCACAAGCAGTTTATTGAGTAGTGGCGGTTCAAATACAGCACAAAATCAGAATAAACACAGTAGAGAAACAATCTGTGACATATGAGAAAGTCTTTCTGGCTGTGGATTAGATTTTTTAGAAGCTATTATTAAAGATGTTATAGCAGGGCAGGTCGAAAAATTCAAGGTGATTAGGCAGAGTCAGCATGGTTTTGTGAAAGGGAAATTACGTTTAATCAATTAACTGGAGTTCTTTGAAGAAGTAACATGTGCTGTGGATAAAGGCGAACTGGTGGATGTACTGTACTAGATTTCCAGAAGGCATTTGATAAGGTGCCACATCAAAGGTCATTGCGAAAAATAAAAGCTCATGGTGTAGGGGGTAACACATTGCCATGGATAGACGTTTGGTTAGCTAACAGGAAACAGACAGCAGCCATAAATGGGTAATTTTCTGGTTGGCAGGATGTAACGAGTGGGGTGCCACAGGTATCAGTGCTGGGGCCTCAACTTTGTACAGATTGTTTAAATGAATTAGATGCAAGGACCGAAGGTGTGGTTGGTAAATCTGTTGATGAAACAAAGTTCTGAAGAGGACATAAGGCGGCTGCAAACGGACATAGATAGATTGAGTGAGAAGGCAAAGATCTGGGAAATGGAGTGGAATGTGGGGAAATGTGAAATTGCCCATATTGGTAGTAATAATGAAATTAAACTAAGCATATTATCTGAATGGTGAGGGATTGCAGAACTCTGAGATGCAGGAGTATCTGGGTGTCCTGGTGTATGAATTGCATAAGGTTAGTATGTCGGTTCAGAAAGTAATTAGGAAAGCTAATATAATGTTATCATTTATTGTGAGAGGAACTGAATACAAAGGTAGGGAGGGCATTGGTGAGACATTATCTGGAATTCTGTGTTCAGTACTGGTCTCCTTATTTAAGGAAGCATGTAAATGCGTTGTAAACAGTTCAGAGAAGGTTTATTAGATGAATATGGGCGGACTGTCTTATGAGGAAAGGCCGGACAGGCTAGGCTTATATCAGCTGGAGTTTAGAAGAGTAAGGGGCGACTTGATTGAAACATTGAAGATTCTGAGCGTGGGATAGAGCAAGTGAGGGCGACAGAGAGAGAGAGGGAGAGATAGAGAAAGACAGAAGGAGAGAGCTGAGCTCATCGGCTGCTGAAAACCTCATCCATGCCTTAGTTACCTCGAGATTTGACTATTCCAGCACACTGCTGGCTTGTTTCCCACATTCTACTCTCTGTAACCTTGTCCCTTGTGGTCTTCCAAAACTCTGCTGCCATCTTCTAATTTACACCAAATTCTGTTCACCCAACATCCCAGTGCTCACTGACCTACATTGGCTCTTGGTCCAGTAACACCTCAATTTTAATATTCCAACCATGAGATCAAATCCCTCCATGTACTCGTCCTTCTGATTATCCCAATCCCCTGTCCATTTCCAATATTCCTGAAACTTGTTCATCTTAAATTCTTTTGCTAATTCCCTTTATAAAGGTGGGTTTCTTTCCCCCTGTCTCTATCCCTGACCACACATTTCATCTCTTCATCTTCCACCCTGAAAAATCATATAAAAGGGAGGCAGGAACTCTGTTGCCACTCCTACACCACTGTAAGATCTGATCGAGGGTCACAGATTAACAGAAAGGAGGTCGAAGGGTCACAAGCAATTTTTTGCAGGGAAACCATTGGAAAAAATTCGGAGGGACCGGACGTGGAGAGGCAGGGATTAATCAGGAATAGTCAGCATGGCTTTGTCAAGGGGAGTTCGTGTCTAACTAAATTGATTGATTATTTTCGAGGCGGTGACTAGGGGTGTAAAGGAGGGTAAAGCAGTAGTCTATATGGACTTCAGTAAGGCTTTTGATAGGGTCCCGCATGGGAGATTTGTTAAGAAGGTAAGAGCCCATGGGATCCAGGGCGATTTGGCAAATTGGATCCAAAATTGGCTTAGCGGTGGGAGGCAGAGGGTGATGGTCAAGGGTTGTTTTTGCGAATGGAAGCCTGTGACAAGTGGTGTACTGCAGGGATCGGTGCTGGGACTCTTGCTGTTTGTAGTGTACATTAATGATTTAGACGTGAATATAGGAGGACTGATCAGTAAGTTCGCAGCTGACACGAAAATTGGTGGTGTTGTAAATAGTGAGGAGGAAAGCCTTAGATTACAGGACGATATAGATGGGCTGGTAAGATGGGCAGAGGAGTGGCAAATGGAATTTAATCCTGAGAAGTGTGAGGTGATACATTTGAGGGGGGGCGAACAATACAAGGAAATATACAATGGATGGTAGGACCCTAGGAAGTACTGAAGGTCAGAGGGACCTAGGTGTACTTGTCCATAGATCACTGAAGGCAGCAGCACAGGTAGACAATGCGGTCAGGAAGACGTATGGGACACCTTCCTTTATTAGCCGAGGCGTAGAATATAAGAGTAGGGAGGTTATGATGGAGCAGTATAAAACGCCAGTTAGGCCACAACTGGAGGACTGTGTATAGTTGTGGTTGCCGCACTATCGAAAGGAGGTGATTGCAAAGGAGAGGGTGCAGAATAGATTCACCAGGATGTTGCCTGGGCTGGAGCATTTCAGCTGTGAAGAGCGACAGAAAAGGCTAGGGTTGTTTTCCTTAGAGCAGAAAAGGATGAGGGGTGTCATTTTTGAGGTATGCAACATAATGAGGGGCATTGATAGGTAGATATGAAGAATCTTTTTTCCCTCAGTGGACGGGTCAATAACCAGGGGGAATAGATTTAAGGTAAGAGGCAGGAGGTTTAGAAGGGATTTGAGGAAAATAATTTTCACCCAGAGGGTGGTTCGAATCTGGAACACACTGCCTTAAGAGATGGTCCGGGCAGGAACACTCACAACATTTCATAAGTATTTAGATGAGCACATGAAACGCCATAGCATACAAGGCTACAGGCCAAGTGCTGGGAATTGGGATTAGAATAGTTCGGTGCTTGATGGCCAGCACAGACACAATGGGCTGAAGGTCCTGTTTCTGTGCTGTATATCTCTATAATTCTATGACTCTATTGAGGAGTAACAGTTCAAATAGAGCACAACATCAGAAGAGACATTGTGTACATACGACCTGTGACAGGTGAGAATGGCTTTCAGTTATGGATCAGATGTTAGAAGCTATTATTAAAGACGTTATAGCAGGGCACATAGAAAAAAATCAAGGTGATCAGGCAGAGTCAACATGGTTTTGTGAAAGGGAAATCATGTTGAACCAATATACTGGAGTTCTTTGAAGAAGTAACATGTACTGTGGATAAAGGGGAACTGGTGGATTTACTGTACTTAGATTTACAGACCACATCAAACGTCATTGTGGTAAATAAAATGCCATAGTGTAGGGGGTAACATAATTGGCATGGATAGAGGATAGGCCAGCTAACAGGAAACAGAGTAGGTATAAATGGGTTACTTTCTGGTTCGCAAGCTGCGGCAAGTGGTGTGCCACCATGATCAGTGCTGGGGCCTCAACTTTTTACAATTGATACAAAAAACTTTGATGAATAGACCGAAGGTATGCTTTCGAAATTTGCTAATGACTCCAAGATTGGTAAGAAGGTAAGTTCTGAAGAGGACATAAGGAGGCTACAAAAGGATTAGGAAAGGTTAAATGAGTGGTCAAAGAACTGGCAAATGGAGTATAATGTGGGAAAAGATCAAACTGTCCATTTTGGTTGGAAGACTTGACTGTTACCTCGAGACTTAATTATTCTAACTCACTCCTGGCTGCTCTCCCATAACCTACTCTCTGTAAACCTGTGGTCATCCAAAACTCTGCTGCCACCTTCTAATTTACACTAAATTCTGTTCACCCAACATCCCTGTGCTCACTGATCTACATTGGCTCTTGGTCCAGTAACACCTCAAGTTTAATATTCTCACTCGTATGATCAAATCCCTCATGTCCTCACCCCTCTGATTATCCCAATCCCCTGTCCATTTCCAATATTCCTGAAGCTTGTTCATCTTAAAGTCTTTTTCTAATTCCCTTTTAAAAGTGAGTTTCTTTCCCTCTGTCTCACTCCCTGACCACACATTTCATCTCTCCAGCTCCACTGGTGCTGTGGAAGTTCGGATCCATAAAATGGTGTGAGCTGCACTGCCGGTCACATCCAGCACATTGTACAGGACACCCAGGCTGTCCGGGGTGATAACGTGGGTGTAACATGTGTGCGTCTGTAGTGTGAGGAAGGGTCTGAATATGGTGTCAATCAGCCATTCCAGCAGCTTTGATGGACGTCTTTGAAACTTGGTCTGTGCATGTCCACTGACCGCCTGTGTCAGTCACTCTCAGCTGAACATACATTCAGCAGCACGAGGAACCCCCTCTAGTGTTATTTAAAAAGACCAGGTATCCATCTTACAGTTTTCTGGAGGTTGTGTTGTGAGCTGCTGCAGACATTCAGGGAGGACAGAGAATTTGTTGACCCAACAGTAGGGGCGTGGAACGCCCTGCCTGCAACAGTAGTCGACTCGCCAAATTTAAGGGCATTTAAGTGGTCATTGGATAGACCTATGGATGAAACTGGAATAGTGTAGGTCAGATGGTTTCACAGGTCGGCGCAACATCGAGGGCTAAAGAGCCTGTACTGCGCTGCAATGTTCTATGTTCTATGTTCTATAACTCTGGACAAGGTATAGGGACTGTAGTTACAGTGTCTCTGGGTCTGTAACATGACCATCAAATGGAGCAGAGGCTGCAGAGAGGGGATGCTCTGAAAGAATGGATGAGGAAGGGGCTCTGCCCTACCAACCCCGGGTTTTCCAAGAGCACTTTTCCTACCTACACCTAACCCAGGAGCAGTGTGTGAGGTGACTCTGATTCAATTAGGAGGTGGTCACAGAGCTGTGTCACCTCCTGTAACACGACCTGGAGCCTCACACCAGGGTGAGGACGGAGCTGTCAGTGGATGTTAAGGTCACAGTTTAATTGAACTTCTTTGTATCTGGATCTTTCGAGACAAGAGCAGGAGACGTATCCAACATCGAGTCACAGAGACTGATAGAGTCATTTAGGACATAGAAGGAGGCCATTTATCCCATCATATCCATGCTGGCTCTCCATGGAGCAATCCTGTCAGTCCCACTCCCCCACTCAATCCCTGTAGCAAATTCATTTCCTTCAGGTCTCCACCAGCTTTCATTTGAAATCAATGATTGTCTCTGCTTCTAATGCACTTGTGGGCAGTGAGTTCCAGATCATTAACACCCGCTGCATAAAGAAAAATGTTCTTCCTCATATTCCCCCTGCATCTCTTGTCCAAAACATTCAATCCGTGCTCCTAGTCTTTCTTCCATCAGTTAATGGGAACACTTTTTCATTGTCTAAATTATCCAGACCTGTCATAATCTTGTAACCTAACCTTGGAACTAAAATCCTCCATCCCTGGAACCATCCTGTTAAATCTCCTCAGCACCAAGGACCTTCATAATCTTTCTGAAGTGTGGTGACCAGAATTGGACGCAGTAGTCCAGCTGAGACCTAACCAGAGATTTTTAAACATTCATCATAACTTCTCTGCTTTTGAACTCAATACCTCTCTGTATGAAGTCCAAGATTATATGTATTTTACTATCCAATCTCTCAATATGTCCTGCCACCTTCAACGATGGATATTCATACACCCACAGGTCTCTCTGTTCCTGCACACTGTTTAGAACAGTGTTATTAAGCCTATATTGCCTTCCTATCCTTTCTGACAAAATGCATCACCTCACACTTGTCTCACACTTTCATCTGCCACTCGTCTGCTCATTCCAATCAGTATCTATGTCCTTTTGCAGGTGGTTCTGAACATACTCACTGTTTGTCACAGCTCCATGTTTGGTATCAGAGGCGGATTTTGAAATTCTACTCTGTATTCCAAGATCCAAGTCATTTATACACAGCAAAATTAAACAGTGGCCCGAGCACTGGCCCTGGGGGAACACTCACTGTCTAACATCTTCCAGTCTGAAAAACTCCCATTTACTATGACACACTGTTTTCTCTATGTAAACCATTTTTTTATCCAATTGGACACTGACCCTCCCATTCCATTTGACTCAATGTTGGTAATTAACCTTTTCTGTGGCACTTTATCAAACACATTGTTCAAACCAATCTAGACAACATCCATCACATTCCCTTCATCAACCTTCTCTGTTACATCATCAAAAGTGCAATTAGATTAGTCAAGCATGACTTTCCTTTTGTAAATCTATGCTGGCTATCCTGAAGTAACTCAAACCTCTCAAATGCTTGTGGTTTTATCCCTGATAATTGTTCTAAACCCTTTCCCACCACTGATGTTGGACTATCTGGCCTGTAGTTGTGAGGAATGTGTGCTGTCCATTGATGTATCCGCTAGGTGAGAGAGGCCATCTATGTTGGGTGAAGTTAGTACACCTTTTTCTCCCTCAGCGGGGAGAAACAGGATAAGGGGACCCCTGGCTTTGTGAGGATAGCTGCATTCCTGTTTTTTGAGATGTCTCTATGGTGTCCCCATGTCAACGGGGAGAGGTACAGGAACTGGAAGAACTCTCACTCCCTGAATGTACAGTTGGTGTGCGAGCATGCCCAGTACATCATGTTGGTGAATGTCCACCATCCTGGCAGCAGCCACCATCCCTTAATTCTGAGGGAGACTCCAGGTGGCCTTGCAGGACGTCCTCGAGCAGCTCTGGGCTTTGAGGACTGGGCGTCGGACTGCACCACCTCGACATGGGCAGCAGTAGCCTGGGATGTCTGAAGGGTAACAGCAAGTACACTGGTGGAGTGGCAGTGAAGGGAGAACAAATACTGTCATCCTGAGAGAGGACAGCAGGTTCATGCTCCATGGAGACACTGTCAGTCCCACGGGGCGACAGTTCATCAATCCGAGTAATCTACTGGATCACAGATTGCTGGACTGCTGTGAGATCCTACAAACCCCTTTGAACACTGAGATCCACAGCCATGTTGACAGCAGTCTGATCCTGCATGGCAGCAAGCATGGATCCCATGACATAAAAGCAAAATACTGCAGATGCTGGAAATCTGAAACAAAAACAAGAAATGCTGGAATCACTCAGCAGGTCTGGCAGCATCTGTGGAAAGAGAAGCAGAGTTAACATTTCGGGTCAGTGACCCTTCTTCGGAAGGGTCCTACTTTTCCGAAGAAGGGTCACTGACCCGAAATGTTAACTGTGAACGCTCTGATTATCCCAATCCCCTGTTCATTTCCAATATTCCTGAAACGTGTTCATCTGAAAGTCTTGTTCTAATTCCCTTTTTAAAGTGAGTTTCATTCCCTCTGCCTCTCCCTGACCACACATTTCATCTCTCCAGCTCCACTGATGCTGTGGAAGTTTGGATCCACAAAATGGTGTGAGCTGCACTGCCGGTCACATCCATCACATTGTGCAGGACACCCAGGCTGGCCGGGGTGATAGCGTGGGTGTAACATGTGTGTGTCTGCAGCGTGAGGAGGGGTCTGCATACGATATCAATCATCCATTCCCGCAGCTTTGATGTACGTCTGTGAAACTTGGTCTGTGCATGTCCACTGACCGCCTGTGTTAGTCGCTCTCAGCTGAACATGCATTCAGCGGCACGAAGAACCCCCTGGTGTTATTTAAAATGACCAGGCATCCAAATTACAGGTGAGGGGCTTTTGACTTACTTCTGTTATTGTAAAGTTAGTGGAGGTGCTGTGGATGGTTTTCTGGAGGTTGTGTTGTGAGCTGCTGCAGACATTCAGGGAGGGCAGAGTATTTGGTGACACAACTCTGGACGAGGTATGGGACTGTAGTTACAGTGTCTCTGTGTCTGTAACATGACCAACAAATGGAGCGGAGGCTGCAGAGAGGGGAAGCTCTGTAAAGAGAGAGGAGGAGGGGTCTCTGCCCTACCCACCACGGGTTTTCCAAGGGCAAAAAGAGCAGTGGTTCTAATACCGCGCCCTGGGGAACACCACTGTATACTCCCATCGAGTCTGAACAACAACCTTTCACCACTTCTCGCAGTTTACTGTTCATTAGTCAATGTTATATCCACACTGTCACTGACCCTTTAATCCATAGGGTTCAGTTTTCCTGAGCTGTCTATTGAATGACACTTGATCAAACACCTTTTGAACGTCCATATATATAACTTCAATCACACCACCCTCATCAACCCTCTCCATTGTTTTATCAAATAACTCCATCATGTTTACCTCACCACCACCTCTCTCCACTCCTCCACTGTTGTTAAATTATCAGACTGCTTATCCGACATCCAGTGCTGGATGAGCAGAAATGTCCTCCAATTAAATATTGGGAAGACTGATGCCATTGTTTTCACTCCCCACTCCAACTCTGTTCCCTTGCTATTGATTCCATCCCTCTTCCTGGTGACAGTCTGAGATTCAGACAATATGTTTACATCCTTGGTGTCACATTTCACCACAAAATGATCTTTAACCTCATTTTCAGGATATCATTACAACCGCCTATTTCCACCTCAGTAACGTCACCCGACTTCACCACTGTCTCAGCCCATCTGCTGCTGAAACCTCATTCATGCCTTCGGCACCTCTCGATGTGATTATTTCAACTCACTCCTGGCTGATCTCCCAAATTCTACTCTCTGTAAACTTCAGGTCATCCAAAACTCTGCTGCCCATGTCTTAGCTCACACCAAGTCCCGTTCATCTATCACTGACCGACATTGGCTCCCAGTCAAGCAATGTCTTGATTTTAAAATTCTTATCCTTGTTTTCAGATCCCTCCATGGCCTCGCCCCCCGCCCCATATCTCTGTAATCTCCTCCACCTCCACAACCCACCGAGATATATGTACTCCTCTAATTCCGGCCTCTAGTGCACCCGGATTTTAATCACTGCACCACTGGCGACTAGGTCTTCAGCTGCCTAGGCCCAAAGTTCTGGAATATCCTCACTGCACTGTTTTTTTTTTTTCATTCGTTCATGGGATGTGGGTGTCACTGACAAGGCCAGCGTTTTTTGCCCATCCCTAATTGCCCTTGATGATTGAGTGGTTTGCTGGACATTTCAGAATTCAGTTTAGAGTCAACCACATTGTTGTGGGTCTGGAGTCACATGGAGGTCAGACCGTATAAGGATGGCAGATTTCCATTGCTGAAGAACATCAGTAAGCCAGGCTGTTTTTTTTGATGATGATCATTGATAGCATCATGGCACCATTGCTGAGAATAGTTTTCAAATGCAGATTTGTATTAATTAATTGAATTTTAGCACATATTGAATTTTAAATTGCACCAGTTACCACGGTGGGGTTCGAACCCATGTCCTCAGAGAATCAGCCTGATCCTCGGTATTACAATTTTGGTAATATTACCACTCCGCCACGGTCACCACCTTTACGTCTCCCTTTCCTCCTTTCAGGTACTCCTTAAAACCTATCTCTTTGTTCAAGCTGTTGGCCATCTGATCTAATATCTCATGTTGTGTCTCAGTGTCATACTTTGCTTCATAATGATCCTGAGAAGCACTTTGGGATGTTTTATAACATTAAAAGCACTATATAAATATAAGTTGTTGTTGAGGTTTGCCAGTCATGCTTTGACATCACCATATCCCTCCTGCTGTCTATTTATTATTCCATGTTTTTCAAAGCAATGAATATATTTGTCCTGGGTTATGAAATTTCCCCATCAGTGACATTAAACTGTCTGGTCAGTAAATACAGTGTCTACCCCATCTCTCCTATTTTTCAAATAGGGTGTAACATTTACAACCCTCCAGCCCTCTGTCACAACTCCCATATCCAAGGAGGATTGAATGATTCTGTCCAGTGCCTCCGCTATTCCCACCTTTCCTTCCCTCAGCATCTCTCATACATCCCATCCAGACCGGATAAATGTTCTACTTTATTGTGGTACAAACAGTGCTGGACTGAAAGGGGTTAACTGAACCTGTTTGTTCAGTGACTGGAATTAATGTCAGTCTCCACGGACCCTAATTGTTTCACTGGAGGGTTTCCATCTTCTATTAATATGGGAGTCATTTCAATGTATTATCACATAGTGTCAACAGGAGCATCAAACCCGGTAGTAAGAGGGACCAACAGCTCCAGACAGAGGGAGAGGATAGATCAGAATCTGAGAACAATAGATTGTAATGTTACAACAATGGGTCAGAATCTGAGAACAATAGATTGGAATGTTACAACAATGGGTCAGAATCTGAGAACAATAGACTGGAATGTTACAACAATGGGTCAGAATCTGAGAACAATAGATTAGAATGTTACAACAATGGGTCAGAATCTGAAAACAATCGATGGGAATGTTACAACAATGGACAGGAGTTTAATCTGGCAATTTGACGATCTTTCCACATATTATGACTGGTTCTCATTAGACTATCGGATCGTTTTAGCTCTTCAGGTTATTCAATATATTTACTATCCCATCCTCGCTATTATTGGTGTTCCTGGTAAGACTCTTTATCCAGCTATTAATTCTATAAACCGTGTTTAACTGAATTACTGCCCCTGTCATTTTCTCATCCCTCTTTGCTGTTGTTGTTACTCCTGGTGAGTCTTTGATAAAGGCTGTAAACTCTACGAAGCATTGCTAATTTTGTTACTGGTCGTGTAATTTTCTCTCGTGGCGTTGCTTGTGTTTATGTTCCTGGTAAGACCCTGTATAGAGCTATCAGATTGTTGCTGTGCCTAATCTGCACTTACTCTTGAAGAATTCACAGAATCGGACTGGTGGAAGGTATATCAATGTTTATTCACACATTAAATCATCAGGTCCAAGCACTCACTACATGCATGTTATACTACCCCAAGACACGAGATGATCAGTCTCGGAATGGCAGCTGCCCTTCCATTCTCTGAGTCCATAACTCAGGGAATTTTCTTGAGTGTTCTTCCTCGAGGTTCTCGTGCTGTCACCATTTTCAGCCATTGTCTACTGTGAGTCTAATCATACCTCATGCCAATAGAAACTCCTTTATCTGGTTTGTGCAGGGACACTGTCTGGTAGAATCTCTCTCTTGTTTCAGCCTGCTTTTCTGTATGGTCTACAATTCCTTGACCATCTGTTTGCTGTGCTCCTTCTAACCAGCCCCTCTATGTTTCAAAACGTTGTGTATTGTTGTGTGACGAGCCTCATTGTTTCAATTACGTTTTTATGTGTTTTTCCTGAGTCTACACCCACCACCACACACCCCCCACCCCCCTCTGATCATGCAGGGCTATGCCCAAGGGATCACACTCTCATGTCTCTTCGGTAGTACACTTCTGCAATTATAATTTCATTGTTAACGCAAGATCATAAGTAGAAAGCATAGTTAAAGAAAGCACAATGTAAGCATCATTGTTACTTAATTAATCACTTGTGCGAGCATAACGCAGTCGCAATTTAACTTTTAGAATACATTTGTCATTCATTAATTCATTTTAAGTATCTACCAATAGTTATACAACTACCCTCGTGTTACATAATTAATTGTCAATATTTTAATGGAGCAACTTCGAATACTGATTGCCTTTAAGGTAGCTGTCCAACCTGTGTTCATACATCCTTTCACATTCCTTAATTAATTTCTTAAGTTTCCAAATTAAGTATGTCACATATATCACCATGACACCCGAAACGACTATCAGGACATGGGAGATAATTCTAAACCAGGGTGTATCTTCACGTTTGACCCCCAGTTCCATAAGTCCTCCCACCAGGTAGAATCATTTATCTCATCAATCTGAACTGGTATCATCTTCCACTGTTGTTCCAGATTGTAGTACACTACAGCAATGGTTTCTTGTTGCTGCCTCTCTTGACCCAAACGTATGGGCAATGGCTGAATAGTATATTCATATTCCCGAAGGTAATTTATCAAGTAGTCCTTAATACTTTCTGTAACAATTATCGTTTCTGTCTTTCTTTTATGTATGCCGACCAACTCCGTCTTCTCTACTCTAGTTGGTATTTGTGGGTTGACAAGCGACGTACTGTTGCTCACCAGACAAATCCGGTTATGTCCATACTGGTACTTCTTCATTGTGGTGGTTAAGCAATATCTCCCCTTTGCCTTATAGGCCACATGGGTTAACCTGATAATGCCTTCCTCGTTTCCATGGTGCAATTCACAGTGGTATTAAATCCACATTTTGATTCTGCTGTTTTATATGTATGTATATATATATATAGGGTAAGGACATATGACCACCTGGTTTTCCAGACGACACTTAGACAAAGTTGTCCCAATTATCTCCTTTCCAATTTTCACAACATAGGTCAATATATCATAGTATTTTCTGTAATCCTCTCCTCGCTGCATCTACTATTCTCTGCAGTAATAGGACAGATGGAAAAGGTTTGCCATCTGCTGACACAAAACCTCTCGCTTCCCACAGAGGTAGGTACTCGGTCAAACAGTTACACACGTACATACTGTCAGAATTTATATCAACCAGTGGGGGAAACATGTGGTTGTGTCACCACAAAGTGACTGCAGCTCGTTCGGCACACTGCACACTTAAACTCGCCAGTAACTGGAAGGCAATGTCTTTAATAGGTTTTCCATTATGATCCTGTATTTGTAATCCGCACTTTGCCTGCCGAATCCCATCCTCCACTGCAGATGAACCGTCAACAAAAATGTTGAGTGCTGGTTTGATTTCTGATTTCTTCCGTTGGACACTCCCGCCCCGCACTGATTTTGACACAAAATGTCCCTTGACGGCCTTTTCTGTCAAAACCTGACACTCATGGGGTTCAGACTGGTAGATTAAATTGTCTGCCAAGCATGTCAAAGTATTTTCCTTTTTTACTGAAATATATCTACCTTGCAAGAGCAAGGTCCACCGAGCAATGTGATTCTGACTAACATTACCGTCCTTCAGTCATCCATCCACTAACAACTGGAAGGGTGTGTGTTCAGTTAGGATAGTAACAGGGCTGAGGCTGACAATATAACATTACCGTCCTTCAGTCATCCATCCACTAACAACTGGAAGGGTGTGTGTTCAGTTAGGATAGTAACAGGGCTGAGGCTGACAATATAACATTACCGTCCTTCAACCGTCCATCCAGTAACAACTGGAAGGGTGTGTGTTCAGTTAGGATAGTAACAAGGCTGAGGCTGACAAAATAACATTACCGTCCTTCAACCGTCCATCCAGTAACAATTTGAAGGGTGTGTGTTCAGTTAGGATAGTAACGGGGCTGAGGCTGACAATATAACATTACCGTCCTTCAGTCATCCATCCAGTAACAACTGGAAGGGTATGTGTTCAGTTAGGATAGTAACGGGGCTGAGGCTGACAATATAACATTACCGTCCTTCAACCATCCATCCAGTAGCAACTGGAAGGGCGTGTGTTCAGTTAGGATAGTAACAGGGCTGAGGCTGACAATATAACATTACCGTCCTTCAACCGTCCATCCAGTAACAACTGGAAGGGTGTGTGTTCAGTTAGGATAGTAACAGGGCTGAGGCTGACAATATAACATTACCGTCCTTCAACCATCCATCCAGTAACAACTGGAAGGGTGTGTGTTCAGTTAGGATAGTAACAAGGCTGAGGCTGACAATATAACATTACCGTCCTTCAACCGTCCATCCAGTAACAACTGGAAGGGTGTGTGTTCAGTTAGGATAGTAACGGGGCTGATGCTGACAATATAACATTACCGTCCTTCAACCGTCCATCCAGGAACAACTGGAAGGGTGTGTGTTCAGTTAGGATAGTAACGGGGCTGAGGCTGACAATATAACATTACCGTCCTTCAAGCGTCCACCCAGTAACAACTGGAAGGGTATGTGTTCAGTTAGGATAGTAACAGGGCTGAGGCTGATAATATAACATACCGTCCTTCAGTCATCCATCCATTAACAACTGGAAGGGTGTGTGTTCAGTTAGGATAGTAACGGGGCTGAGGCTGACAATATAACATTACCGTCCTTCAGTCATCCATCCAGTAACAACTGGAAGGGTGTGTGTTCAGTTAGGATAGTAACAAGGCTGAGGCTGACAATATAACATTACCGTCCTTCAACCGTCCATCCAGTCACAACTGGAAGGGTGTGTGTTCAGTTAGGTTAGTAACGGGGCTGAGGCTGACAATATAACATTACCGTCCTTCAACTGTCCATCCAGGAACAACTGGAAGGGTGTGTGTTCAGTTAGGATAGTAACAGGGCTGAGGCTGACAATATAACATTACCGTCCTTCAGTCATCCATCCACTAACAACTGGAAGGGTGTGTGTTCAGTTAGGATAGTAACATGGCTGAGGCTGACAATATAACAATACCGTCCTTCAGTCCTCCATCCAGTAACAACTGGAAGGGCGTGTGTTCAGTTAGGATAGTAACAGGGCTGAGGCTGACAATATAACATTACCGTCCTTCAGTCATCCATCCAGTAACAACTGGAAGGGTGTCTGTTCAGTTAGGATAGTAACAGGGCTGAGGCTGACAATATAACATTACCGTCCTTCAGTCATCCATCCACTAACAACTGGAAGGGTGTGTGTTCAGTTAGGATAGTAACGGGACTGAGGCTGACAATATAATATTACCGTCCTTCAACCGTCCATCCAGTAACAACTGGAAGGGTGTGTGTTCAGTTAGGATAGTAACGGGGCTGAGGCTGACAATATAACATTACCGTCCTTCAGTCATCCATCCACTAACAACTGGAAGTGCGTGTGTTCAGTTCGGATAGTAACGGGGCTGAGGCTGACAATATAACATTACCGTCCTTCAGTCATCCATCCAGTCACAACTGGAAGGGTGTGTGTTCAGTTAGGATAGTAACAAGGCTGAGGCTGACAATATAACATTACCGTCCTTCAGTCATCCATCCACTAACAACTGGAAGGGCGTGTGTTCAGTTAGGATAGTAACGGGGCTGAGGCTGACAATATAACATTACCGTCCTTCAGTCATCCATCCAGTCACAACTGGAAGGGTGTGTGTTCAGTTAGGATAGTAACAGGGCTGAGGCTGACAATATAACATTACCGTCCTTCAACCATCCATCCAGTAACAACTGGAAGGGTGTGTGTTCAGTTAGGATAGTAACAGGGCTGAGGCTGACAATATAACATTACCGTCCTTCAACCGTCCATCCAGTAACAACTGGAAGGGTGTGTGTTCAGTTAGGATAGTAACGGGGCTGAGGCTGACAATATAACATTACCGTCCTTCAACCGTCCATCCAGTAACAACTGGAAGGGTGTGTGTTCAGTTAGGATAGTAACAAGGCTGAGGCTGACAATATAACATTACCGTCCTTCAACCTTCCATCCAGTAACAACTGGAAGGGTGTGTGTTCAGTTAGGATAGTAACGGGGCTGATGCTGACAATATAACATTACCGTCCTTCAACCATCCATCCAGGAACAACTGGAAGGGTGTGTGTTCAGTTAGGATAGTAACGGGGCTGAGGCTGACAATATAACACTACCGTCCTTCAGTCATCCATCTAGTAACAACTGGAAGGGTGTGCATTCAGTTAGGATAGTAACGGGGCTGAGGCTGACAATATCACATTACCGTCCTTCAGTCATCCATCCAGTAACAACTGGAAGGGTGTGTGTTCAGTTAGGAGAGTAACAGGGCTGAGGCTGACAATAGAACATTACCATCCTTCAGTCATCCATCCAGTAACAACTGGAAGGGTGTGTGTTCAGTTAGGATAGTAACGGGGCTGAGGCTGACAATATAACATTACCGTCCTTCAGCCGTCCATCCAGTAACAACTGGAAGGGTGTGTGTTCAGTTAGGATAGTAACGGGGCTGTGGCTGACAATATAACACTACCGTCCTTCAGTCATCCATCTAGTAACAACTGGAAGGGTGTGTGTTCAGTTAGGATAGTAACGGGGCTGAGGCTGACAATATAACACTACCGTCCTTCAGTCATCCATCCAGTAACAACTGGAAGGGTGTGTGTTCAGTTAGGATAGTAACGGGGCTGAGGCTGATAATATAACATTACCGTCCTTCAACCGTCCATCCAGTAACAACTTGAAGGGTGTGTGTTCAGTTAGGATAGTAACAGGGCTGAGGCTGACAATATAACAATACCGTCCTTCAACCGGCCATCCAGTAACAACTGTCAGGGTGTGTGTTCAGTTAGGATAGTAACGGGGCTGAGGCTGACAATATAACATTACCGTCCTTCAACCGTCCACCCAGTAACAACTGGAAAGGTATGTGTTCAGTTAGGATAGTAACAGGGCTGAGGCTGATAATATAACATTACCGTCCTTCAGTCATCCATCCAGTAACAACTGGAAGTGTGTGTTTTCAGTTAGGATAGTAACGGGGCTCAGGCTGACAACATAACATTACCGTCCTTCAACCGTCCATCCAGTAACAACTGGAAGGGTGTGTGTTCAGTTAGGATAGTAACAGGGCTGAGGCTGACAATATAACATTACCGTCCTTCAGTCATCCATCCAGTAACAACTGGAAGGGTGTGTGTTCAGTTAGGATAGTAACGGGGCTGAGGCTGACAATATAACATTACCGTCCTTCAGTCATCCATCCAGTAACAACTGGAAGGGTGTGTGTTCAGTTAGGATAGTAACAAGGCTGAGGCTGACAATATAACATTACCGTCCTTCAACCGTCCATCCAGTCACAACTGGAAGGGTGTGTGTTCAGTTAGGTTAGTAACGGGGCTGAGGCTGACAATATAACATTACCGTCCTTCAACCGTCCATCCAGGAACAACTGGAAGGGTGTGTGTTCAGTTAGGATAGTAACAGGGCTGAGGCTGACAATATAACATTACCGTCCTTCAGTCATCCATCCACTAACAACTGGAAGGGCGTGTGTTCAGTTAGGATGGTAACGGGACTGAGGCTGACAATATAATATTACCGTCCTTCAACCGTCCATCCAGTAACAACTGGAAGGGTGTGTGTTCAGTTAGGATAGTAACGGGGCTGAGGCTGACAATATAACATTACCGTCCTTCAGTCATCCATCCACTAACAACTGGAAGGGCGTGTGTTCAGTTCGGATAGTAACGGGGCTGAGGCTGACAATATAACATTACCGTCCTTCAGTCATCCATCCAGTCACAACTGGAAGGGTGTGTGTTCAGTTAGGATAGTAACAAGGCTGAGGCTGACAATATAACATTACCGTCCTTCAGTCATCCATCCACTAACAACTGGAAGGGCGTGTGTTCAGTTAGGATAGTAACGGGGCTGAGGCTGACAATATAACATTACCGTCCTTCAGTCATCCATCCAGTCACAACTGGAAGGGTGTGTGTTCAGTTAGGATAGTAACAGGGCTGAGGCTGACAATATAACATTACCATCCTTCAACCGTCCATCCAGTAACAACTGGAAGGGTGTGTGTTCAGTTAGGATAGTAACAAGGCTGAGGCTGACAATATAACATTACCGTCCTTCAACCGTCCATCCAGTAACAACTGGAAGGGTGTGTGTTCAGTTAGGATAGTAACGGGGCTGAGGCTGACAATATAACATTACCGTCCTTCAACCATCCATCCAGTAACAACTGGAAGGGTGTGTGTTCAGTTAGGATAGTAACGGGGCTGAGGCTGACAATATAACATTACCGTCCTTCAACCATCCATCCAGTAACAACTGGAAGGGTGTGTGTTCAGTTAGGATAGTAACAAGGCTGAGGCTGACAATATAACATTACCGTCCTTCAACCGTCCATCCAGTAACAACTGGAAGGGTGTGTGTTCAGTTAGGATAGTAACAGAGCTGAGGCTGACAATATAACATTACCGTCCTTCAGTCATCCATCCAATAACAACTGGAAGGGTGTGTGTTCAGTTAGGATAGTAACAAGGCTGAGGCTGACAATATAACATTACCGTCCTTCAGTCATCCATCCAGTAACAACTGAAAGGGCGTGTGTTCAGTTAGGATAGTAACAGGGCTGAGGCTGACAATATAACATTACCGTCCTTCAACCGTCCATCCAGTAACAACTGGAAGGGTGTGTGTTCAGTTAGGATAGTAACAAAGCTGAGGCTGACAATATAACATTACCGTCCTTCAACCGTCCATCCAGTAACAACTGGAAGGGTGTGTGTTCAGTTAGGATATTAACAGGGCTGAGGCTGACAATATAACATTACCGTCCTTCAACCGTCCATCCAGTAACAACTGGAAGGGTGTGTGTTCAGTTAGGATAGTAACAGGGCTGAGGCTGACAATATAACTTTACCGTCCTTCAGTCATCCATCCAGTAACAACTGGAAGGGTGTGTGTTCAGTTAGGATAGTAACAGGGCTGAGGCTGACAATATAACATTACCGTCCTTCAACCGTCCATCCAGTAACAACTGGAAGGGTGTGTGTTCAGTTAGGATAGTAACGGGGCTGAGGCTGACAATATAACATTACCGTCCTTCAACCGTCCATCCAGTAACAACTGGAAGGGTGTGTGTTCAGTTAGGATAGTAACAGGGCTGAGGCTGACAATATAACTTTACCGTCCTTCAGTCATCCATCCAGTAACAACTGGAAGGGTGTGTGTTCAGTTAGGATAGTAACAGGGCTGAGGCTGACAATATAACATTACCGTCCTTCAACCGTCCATCCAGTAACAACTGGAAGGGTGTGTGTTCAGTTAGGATAGTAACGGGACTGAGGCTGACAATATAACATTACCGTCCTTCAGTCATCCATCCAGTAACAGCTGGAAGGGTGTGTGTTCAGTTCGGATAGTAACAGGGCTGAGGCTGACAATATAACATTACCGTCCTTCAACCGTCCATCCAGTAACAACTGGAAGGGTGTGTGTTCAGTTAGGATAGTAACAGGGCTGAGGCTGACAATATAACTTTACCGTCCTTCAGTCATCCATCCAGTAACAACTGGAAGGGTGTGTGTTCAGTTAGGATAGTAACGGGACTGAGGCTGACAATATAACATTACCGTCCTTCAGCCGTCCATCCAGTAACAACTGGAAGGGTGTGTGTTCAGTTAGGATAGTAACAGGGCTGAGGCTGACAATATAACATTACCGTCCTTCAACCGTCCATCCTGTAGCAACTGGAAGGGTGTGTGTTCAGTTAGGATAGTAACAGGGCTGAGGCTGACAATATAACATTACCGTCCTTCAGCCGTCCATCCAGTAACAACTGGAAGGGTGTGTGTTCAGTTAGGATAGTAACGGGGCTGAGGCTGACAATATAACATTACCGTCCTTCAGCCGTCCATCCAGTAACAACTGGAAGGGTGTGTGTTCAGTTAGGATAGTAACGGGGCTGAGGCTGACAATATAACATTACCGTCCTTCAACCGTCCATCCAGTAACAACTGGAAGGGTGTGTGTTCTTTTGGGATAGTAACAGGGCTGAGGCTGACAATATAACATTACCGTCCTTCAACCGTCCATCCAGTAACAACTGGAAGGGTGTGTGTTCAGTTAGGATAGTAACAGGGCTGAGGCTGACAATATAACATTACCGTCCTTCAACCGTCCATCCAGTAACAACTGGAAGGGTGTGTGTTCAGTTAGGATATTAACAGGGCTGAGGCTGACAATATAACATTACCGTCCTTCAACCGTCCATCCAGTAACAACTGGAAGGGTGTGTGTTCAGTTAGGATAGTAACAGGGCTGAGGCTGACAATATAACATTACCGTCCTTCAGTCGTCCTTCCACAAACAACTGGAAGGGTGTGTGTTCAGTTAGGATAGTAACGCGGCTGAGGCTGACAATATAACATTACCGTCCTTCAACCGTCCATCCACTAACAACTGGAAGGGTGTGTGTTCAGTTAGGATAGTAACGGGACTGAGGCTGACAATATAACATTACTGTCCTTCAACCGTCCATCCAGTAACAACTGGAAGGGTGTGTGTTCAGTTAAGATAGTAACGGGGCTGAGGCTGACAATAAACGTAAAATTTTGAATCACCCAGAAGACGGCCAGCAAATCTTTTTCACACATTGTAAAGGCCCTATCTACTGATGTTAACAAGTGAGATGCGTATTCCACTCGGCAGAATCGGCCATGTTTCTTCTGAAGGAATACCGCTGATAAGGTGGTATCTGTGGTAGCGACATCGAGGGCAAAGGGTAGGGGTGGGTCCGGCACCTGTAACACCGGATCTATGGCCAACCACTGGTGGAATGTTGACGGACTATCATGTAATCCCTGGGGGAGACACATCCAGGTGTACAGTTGTCCGGGAATGTAAACACAAATTTATATTGACACCCTCGTGCCAGCGAGAGTCTGGATAAAACTCCATCTGCCATTTCTCCGCCCTAGTCTCCAACCGATCCATAACCTGCTGTATCCTCTGACAATCCTCATCATTATCCGCAACTCCACCAAGCTTTGTGTTTTCCACAAACTTACTAATCAGACCAGCTACATTTTCCTCCAAATCGTTTAGAAATACTACAAACAGCAAAGGTCCCAGCACTGATCCCTGCGGAACACCACTATTCACAGCCCTCCATTCAGAAAAGCACCCTTCCACTGATACCCTCTGTCTTCTATGACCGAGCCAGTTCTGTATCCATCTTGCCAGCTCACCTCTGATCCCGTGTGACTTCACCTTTTGCACCAGTCTGCCATGAGGGACCTTGTCAAAGGCTTTACAGAAGTCCGTATGGACAACATCCACTGCCCTTCCTTTATCAATCATCTTCGTCACTTCCTCAAAAAACTCAAACAAGTTAGTGAGACACGACTTCCCCTTCACAAAACCATGCTGCCTCTCACTACTAATAAGTTTATTTGTTTCCAAATGGAAGTAAATCCTGCCCCGAAGAATCCTCTCTAATAATTTCCCTACCACTGACCAAAGGCTCACCGGCGTGTAATTTCCTGGATTACCCTTGCTATCCTTCTTAAACAAAGGAACAACATTTGCTATTCTCCAGTCCTCTGGGACATCACCTAGAGCCAATGAGGATGCAAAGATTTCTGTCAAGGCCACAGCAATTCTGCGTTAGATCCCATCAGGCCCTGGGGACTTATTTACCTTAATGCTTTGCAAGACGCCCTACACCTCCTCCTCTGTTCCCACGAACTTCAGAACTCTGTGGAGAATCAGAATGTAGCTCCTCGGAGAGAATCACTACCCTGTCTTTACATGGCTCATGATTCACCCCCAAGGAATTCAAACCCCACCATCCATCGCCAACCAACCAGGATATTTCCAGAATATTTTCTGGATGCCTTCCACCCGGACAGGCTGCCGGCGATTGCCTGCTAAGATTCCGGTTGCCATTGGACAACTTCACTTTCCCACCACGGATTCCCCATTCTCCACCATTGCCCCCGTCTGAGATGCCCCATCACAGATTCCGCTTGGTCACCATCCTGCAATAAAAACCTGTTCATTAACATCTTTATCCAACAACACATCCAATTATGCAAATACAACGCAACTATTCACCCTTGTGGATTCCCTTAGTGCCTGTCTTGTGGGTTCCCTCGACTTTGCTAGGGATCCTACACAGTGTTTCCCCAGTGTCTGCAGCATGGCTGATGGAAGGCTGCTGACTTTCACTAGGGAGACTGCATATGGCCTTGCAGGACGTCCTCGAGCAGCTCTGGGCTTTGAGGGCTCGGATTCGGACTGCACCACCTTGACATGGGCAGCAGCAGCCTGGGCTGGCTGATGGGTAACAGCAATAACACTGGTGGAGTGACAGTGAAGGGAGAACAAATACTGTCATCCTGAGAGAGGACAGCAGGTTCATGCTCCACGGAGACACTGTCACTCCCACAGGGTGACACCTCAGGAATCCTAGTAATCTACTGGATCACAGATTGCTGGACTGCTGTGAGATCCTGCAAAATCCTTTGAACACTGAGATCCACAGCCATGATGACAGCAGTCTGATCCTACATGGCAGCAAGCAATCTGAGTCTGAGTTTGCACTGCAGCACTGAGACGTTGGGTGTCTGCCATCTGTGCTGCAGTGGAAGCTGAGACAATGGTCACCAACAATTGTATCACAGCTGGGTCCGCTAGTGCTGTCAGGGAGTTAGTGACCACTTCCACAGGGGAAAGAATGTCCTTCAAACTCTGTGCAATGTCCTGTGCCATGTTGGAGTCGGACTCCTCCATGTTCTTTGACAGTGACAACAGACTGTCCATGGACAAAGTATCTCACTGTACATGTCGATCAGCATTCTCCTGTCTGCTGTTCCAGCCATGTTTACATCTGAGTCCTGTGTATTATAACTCGTTTGTGACCTCGCCCTCCGGTGATCTGACACATGAACTATCCTTTCCCCCTGGCCTGGCTGCAGCTCACTCATGCTCGGTGACTCACCACATGCAGATTCCGACTCTATACCACCCTCTAATGTACACACAGTGAAAGTATTTGATCTGGTGACTGTGAGTTTCAGACCAAGTGGTGGGGCTTCACCATCAGTGCTGTGCTGCTGCTCTCTCTCTGTCACCTGGAGCTGCTGTGACTGGGAAGCTGACAGTTCTGGGTTATCATTGGAAAGTATAAAATCAGAAGGGGAGGGTTGTGGTGAGGGATTGGGAATGGGATGGAAAGCAGGAGGTCCATGGTCCCACCATCTGCAGCTTGTACTTCTTCCCAGACAGTCGGATGAGGGGGAGGTGGGAGTTAAGAAGGAACGTCAGGCAGCAACATAACATCATCCTGAATGCTCTCGGTGATGCCGGATGCCACGGGCTCTGTCACAGCCGGTCCCATGATGTGGAGAATAATCTCCTCCCTCAGGCTCAGGGGATGAAGGTATGCCTGGTCCCCACCGGATCACTGCTGCTCCCTGTGTTTATGAGCCACCTTGTCCTGTAAGAGAGAGGGCAGAATGTCATTGATTGTGTTGCACTGTGTTTGGGTGATGTGCCTGCCATAGCTGAAGAGCTGGAGGCATGTGGAGGCAGGGAGAGGTGGATGTGAGGCTGGTATCAGTAGAAGGTGTGTGAGGGTGAGATGGAGTATGTGAATGTTAGGTGTGGGTCCTGAGTGTTAGGGACAGCTGATGGGTGAGTGATGGGGGTGTGGTTCATTGAGCAGTGTGAGAGGTTACTGGTGTTGAGGGCAGGAGATGTCATGTGGAGATGAATTCACTGACATTGACCACCCGTGTGAGTTCATTTAACTTCTTCTGGCTCTTCTGCCAGGTCCTCGGGGCCAGACTTCTTGCACTGACCTCCCTGGCCACCTGCTCCTATTAACTTCGAAGTGCATTTCTTGAGGGTCTGCACCCCACCCCATGGGAACATGGCCTGTCTGCTCATGTCACCCTCCATGACTAAGGCCTCCAGCACCACATCCGTGAACCGCAGAACCCTCTCTCTGTCCTAGTATTCCATTTACCTTGTCTCTAATTGCGGCATTTCACAGTCAGCAGCAGCCTCCTGTGATTCAGTGCAACCTCCCTTTAAGAGGAACAGACTGTCTTTAAGAGCTGAATCCTGGATGAAACACGAGCCAGCCTCACACAACCTTAGGCCCCAGCAGACAGACAGCACCGCGTGTCACCCTAGGCGGTACATAGAATTCGTGGAAATGAGAAGGCAGCAGGAAGTTTGTGTGTCACCTGCCTCAACATGAATAGGCAAGGGCAGATCACGAATTACAATCCCTACACCCGAAAAACGAAGCAAACCCGATTTTCTCGCTATATCTATCTTCCTTTCCCACTTACGCATGTCCTCACTCGCTCTCTACACTCTCTGTCTGTTTCTCATAGAATCAGAGACTGATGCAGTACAAAAGGAGGCTATTCGGCCCTTTGTTTCAGTGCTGTCTCTTGGAATGAGCTACTTAATGAATTCCACCACCAACACCCACCCCCCTCAACTTTCCGCAGTCTCCTTTTTTCCTATTCAAGTATTTGCTAAATTCTCTTTTGAAAGATATTATTCAATCTGCTTCCAACATGTTTTCAGGCAGTGAATCCCACATCCCAACAACTCGCTGTGTAAGAAAATTCTCCTCATTTCACCTCTGGTTCTTTGTCAATTACCTTCAATCTGTGTCTTCTTAATACTGAACTTTCTGACACTGGAAACAGTTTCACATTAATTAACCTATCAAGACCCTTCATGATTTTGAATTCTATATTAAATCACCTCTTACCCTTCATTGCTCTAAAGAGAACAATCCCAGCTTTTCCAATCTCTCCACATAACTGAATTCCCAGATCCCTGGTACCATTCTAGTAAATCACCTCTGTATCTTCACTAAGTCCTTGACATCCTTATCAAAGTGTGGTGACCAGAATTGGACATAATTCTCCAGCTGGGACCTAACCAATGATGTACAAACATCAGCATTTCCTCATGAGTTTTATTACTCTGTGCCTCTCTCTCTGACACCAAGGACACTACATGTTACCATCAAAGATCTGTGTGTGTACGCCGCAGGTCTCTCTAATCCTGCACCCGCTTTATAATGGTACCATTTATTTTATATTGTTCCTCCACATACTTCCTACCCATGTCTCACTTCACACTTCACTGTGTTAAATTACATCTGCCATGTTCCTGTCCATTTCACCAGTCAGTCTCTGTCCTCCTGAAGTTTGTTACTATCCTTCTCACTGTTTATTAACATTTCTGAGTTTCCACCCATCACAAAACCTTGACATTATCCCCTCCGTACACAAGCCCATTGTATTAACATATTGCAACAGTGATCCCAACAGTGACCCTCGGGATAATAAAAGCAAAATACTGAGGATGATGGAAATCTGAAATAAGTACAAGGAATGCTGGAAATTCACAGCAGGTCTGGGAGCATCTGTGGAGAGAGAAGTAGAGTTAATGTTTCAGGTCAGTGACCCTTCTTCAGAACAGGGGAACGGCACTGTGTACTTCCCTCCAGACTGAACAATAAATATTCTCCACTACTCTCTGCTTTCTGCTTCGCATCTCGATCAGATCTGATTTTACATTTCCCTGCTCTAAGTTGAACCATCCCAGCTACATAACTGTAATCCCTCATCCCTGGAAAAATTCCCGTAAAACTCTTTTATCCCCTCTCCAATGGACTCATGTCCTTCCTAAAATGTGGTTCCCTGTATTGGACACAATGCTCCAGGCGGAGCCGATGTAGTCTTTTCTATAGGTGTAACATAACATCCTGAGTATTAGACTCTGTGTCTCTATTAATAAAACCTAGGAATCTATTTTCTTTGTTAACGGTTTGTTAACCTGTCCAGCTCACTTCAAAGATTGCACACAAACACCCCACGTCTCTCTGTTATTCTCACCATCTTTAAAGTTGTGTTATCTCTCCTCATTCATCCACCTGCAGTTCGCTATCACCTTCTCAAAGGCTATTAGGGGTGGGTGATAACTGCTGGCCCAGCCAGCGACACCCACAACCCATGAATAAATAATATTATAAAATCTTTCCACAATGTATCACTTCACACATCTGCCAGGCCAATTAAATATTAGGAAAACTAAAGCCAATGTTTTCTAACCGCACATCAAACATTTCTTAGCTACAGACTCCATCCCTGTCCTTGGCAACTGTCTGAGACTAAAGCAAAGTGTTTGCAACCTGGTGTCATAGTTGCTCCTGCGATGAGCTTCCTACCAAATATTCACGCTATCAATAAAACTGCCTATTTCCACCCCCTTAACATAGGACGACTTCATCCCTGTCTCAGCTCCTCTGCTGATGAAACACTCTCCCTTGCCTGTGTTACCTGTAGACTTGAGTATTCCAACACACTCCTGGCTGGTCTCCCACATTCTACCCGCCATAAACCTGAGGTGATGAATAACACTACTGCCCATGTCCTAACTCACACCAAGTCCTGTTCACCCATCACCCCCTGAACTCACTGACCGACATTGGATCCTGGTCAGCAACACATCAATTTAAAAACTCTCAGCCTTCTTTTCAAATGCTTCAACAGAGTTGCTTGCTAGGCCTTTACAGAGGGCAGTTAAGAGTCAATAACATTGCTGTGAGTCTAGAGTCATATGTGGGCTAGATCAGGAAAGGAAGGCAGATTTTTTTCCCTAAAGGACATTAGTGAATCAGATGGTGTTTAACAAAAAACAATGATAGTTTCATGGCTCCATGACTGAGACTAGCTTTCTATTCCAGATTTTAACAAACTCCTGGCTTGTCTCACAAATTCTACTCTCTGTAAACTTGAGGTCATCCAAACTCTGCTGCTCTTGTGTAAACTCACACCAAGTCCCGTTCCCCGATCACTGACATACATCTGCTGCCAGTTAAGCAATGTCTTGATTTTAAAATTCTCAACCGTGTTTGCAACTCCCTCGATGTCCTCACCCCTCCTTATCTATGTAATATTCACCAGCCCCACAACCCTCCAAGACATCTGCACTCCTCCAATCCTGGTCTCTTGTGTATGCTTGATTTTCATCATTGCTCCACTGCCAGCCAGGTCTTCAGCTGCCTAGACCCAAAGCTCTGGAATTCCCTAACTACACCTCTTTTATTTTATTCGTGTGTGGGATATGTGCATCGCTGGCAAGGCCAGCATTTGTTCCCATCCCTAATTGCCCTTGACAAATGAATGACTTGCTGGGACATTTCACCAGGCAGTTAAGAGTTAACCACATTGTTGAGGGTCTGGAGTCACATGAAGGCCAGATCAGGTAAGGACAGCAGATTTCCTTCCCGAAAGGACATTAGTAAATCAGATCGGTTTTTACAACAATCGATGATAGATTCATGGCACCCATGACTGAGACTAAATTTCATTTCCAGATTTTTATTGATGAATTGAAATTATTAATTGATTGAATGTTAATTCCCACCAACTGCCATGTGGGAATTGAACCCATGGTATTAGCCTGAACCTCTGGTTTTCTAGTTCAGTGACATTACCGCTATACCACTGTCACTGCCTCTATGCCTCACTTTCCTCCCTTAAGACACTACTTAATACCTCCTGCTTTGACCAAGAAATGTAAGTTGTTGTTGGGCTTTGCCAGATATGATTTGTCATTACCATATCCCTGCTGCCGTCCCGTGTATTTATTGTCCCGTGTTTTTTTCCAAGCAACGAATGTTTTTGTCCTGGGCTGTGAAGTCTAGAAATTTCCCACCAGCGACGTTAGACTGACTGGTCAGTAATTACACCGTTTGTTCCATCTCTCCTTTTTTAAACCGAGTGTAACATTTACAACCCTCCCATCTCTGGCATCAAGCCCATATCCAAGGAGGATTGGAACATTCTGTCACTACCTCTGCTATTTTCAACATTCCTTCCCTCAGCATCCCCCACACATCCCATTCAGACAGGGTAAATGGTCTACTTTATTGTGGCACAAGAAGAGTTGGATTGAAAGGGGTTAACTGAACCTGTTTGTTCAGTGATTGTAATTAATGTCAGTCACCATGGACCCTAATTGTGTCGCTGGAGGGTTTCCCTCTTCTATTAATACAGGACTCCTTTCAATGTGTTATCCCATAGTGTCAACAACAGCATAATCCCGGCGCTATCAAGGTTCAGCAGCCCCAGCGAGAGAGAGGATAGACCAGAATCTGAGAACAATAGATTGGAATGTTACAACAATGGGTCAGAATCTGAGAACAATAGATTGGAATGTTACAACAATGGGTCAGAATCTGAGAACAATAGATTGGAATGTTACAACCATGGGAAGCAGGAGTTTCTCCTATTGGTTTGGCCTAGTTACTGCAGATTATTTTTGGCTAACATTAGATGATCGGATCTATTATGCACTGAAGATGATTCAAACGATTTATTATCCCATCCTCGCTATTATTGGTGTCCCTGGTGAGTCTCTGTATCCAACGTTTCGAACTATAAACATATTTTACAAATTTAATGTTCTTGTCATGTCAATCTTGGGAAGTCTGAAGCCATTGTCTTCAGTCACTGCCACAAACTCCATTCCCTATCCACTGTCTGCATTCCCCTCACTGCCCAATGTCTGGGGCTGAAGCAGACTGTTTGCGACCTCTGCATCCAGTTGACACTGAGCTGAGTTCATCTCCATATTCTCTCCATCACCAACCCTGCCTATCACCACCTCTGTAATATGTCCCGTCTCCACCTCTGCCTCAGCCCATCTACTGCATAAACCCTCATCTGTGCCTTTGTTAAATCCACACTTGACTATTACAATTCTATCCTGGTCACCTTCCAATTCTATCCTGGTCACCCTCCCAGTTATTAACCTCCATAAACCACAGCCCATCCAGAAATCTGCTGCCTGTGTTCTAACTCACACCAAATCCCGATCACCCATCACCCCTGTGCTCACTGATCTGCATTGTCTTCCGGTCTGGCAACACCTTAATTTTAATATTCTCATTCTTGTCTTTGAATCTCTCCATGGCCTGAGCACTCCAATTAGCCCTATACCCCTCTCGATTTCACATATTCTTGTAAATCTTATGCCTTTGAAACCTTTTTAAATTCCCTTTTGAAAGTGAATTTCTTTCCCCTCCCTAGCACCTCCGGCTGTGATTTTTACATTAAGGTGCCACTGGTGCCAATGTAACAAAAACCTGGATCTATAAAAACGATGTGAATGGAACAGCCAACCACTTCTAGTGTGGCCAGCACAGTCCCCCATTCTGTGTAGGGGTCTAGCCTGGGTGTACTGTGCATTTGTTGTTAGTCTGAGGAGGGGTTTGGAGTAACGTCAATGTCCCTTTCTAGCAGCTAATATGTACATCTTTGAAACTTGGTCCGTGCGTGTCCACTGATCACGTGTGTTAGTCACTCACAACTAAGCATACATTCAGCAGCACCAGGAATCCCCTCTAGTATTTTTAAAAGGACCAGGCTTCCTGGTCCTGAATATTGAGGGACATTTGACATTCAAGAAGAATAGGAAGCTAGGTAAATGTGGAGGGGTGGCACTGTTAATCAAGGATGGTGTTGGGGCATTAGTTCGAGATGACCTTGGTTCAGGAGATCAAAATGTAGAATCGATTTGGGTGGAGGTGAGGAATACCAGGAGAAAGAATTCCCTAGCAGGAGTGGTCTACAGACCTCCTAACAGTAATCACAATGTAGGACATCGTATACAAGAAGAAATATTGTTTACTTGTGATAGACGTACGGCAATAATCATGGGTGATTTTAATCTACATATAAACTGGAAAAATCAGATTGGGAACAGTAGCCCGGATGAAGAGTTCATAGAATGCTTTCGAGGTAGTTTCTTGGAGCAGCACGTTCTGGAAACAACCAGAGATAAGGTTATATTAGACTTCGTATAATGTAATGTGACAGGATTAATTAATGACCTCAGAGTAAAGGCACCTCTAGGTAGCAGCGACCACATTATGTCTGAATTTTACATCCAGTTTGAAAGAGAGAAGAGTGGATCTAAGATCAGTATTTTAAATTTGAATAAGGGCAACTATTTGGGCATGAAAGATGAGCTCGCTGAAGTGAACTGTGTTACTCGTCTTGGAGATAGATCAATAGAGAAGCAGTGGCAGACATTTAAGGGGATATTTCAGGAAAACTCCTCAATAAGTATATTCCTACTATAAGGTGGAGGACCCACCAGCGGTTTAGTAAGAAATTACGGAAAACATCATACTTAAGGAAAAGGCAGATAATTGTGCAAAGATGAGTGGCAGTTCAGATAATTGGTCAGAATATAAAGAACAGCAGACAATGGCTAACGGGTTAATCAGGAGAAAGACATTCGAGTATGATAGGAAGCGAGCTAGAAATGTAAAAATGGATTGCAAGAGTTTCTCCGTGTATTTAAAAAGGAGAAGAGTAAGTAAAAAGAGCGTTGGTCCTCTGGACAGTGAGAATGTGGAGTTAATAGTAGATAAAAAGGAAACAGCGGATGCGATGAACAAATATTTTGTTTCTGTCTTCACTATAGAGGATACAAGAAACATTCCAGTCGGAGCTGTAAATCAGGAGGTGGAAGGAAGAGAGTAGCTTGGTGAAAATACAATTGCCAGGGAAGCTTTACTGAGCAAACTTATGGAGTTGCGGGCTGAAAAGTCCCCGGGTCCTGATGTGCTTCATCCTAGAGTCTTAAAAGAGGTGGCTAATGAGGTAGTAGTCGTGTTGTTGTTAATTTTTCAAAGTTCACTAATTTTGGAAAGGTTCGATCAGACTGGAAAGTAATAAATATAACCCCTCTATTCAAGACGAGGGGGATGCAGAAAGCAGGTAACTATAGGCCAGTTAGCTTGACATCTGTCGTGGGGAAGATGTTTGAATCGATCATTCAGGAGGCTTTCGCTGGGCACTTAGAAAAACTCAAGGTATTCGCGAATAGATAGCCTTGTTTTGTGAAAGGGAAGTCATCTTTAACCAATTTATTGGAGTTCTTTGAAGGAGTAACATGCGATATGGGTAAAGGGGAGCCCTTTGACATACTGCGCTTGGATTTCCAGAATGCATTAGACAAGATGCCACATAAAAGGTTATTGTGCAAAGTAGGAGCTCATGGTGTAGTGGGTAACATATTAGCTTGGATCGAAGTTTTATTGGCCGGTTGCCGAAAAGAGGGAGTATGCATGAATGGGTCCTTTTCAGATTGGCAGGATGTGACAAGTTGAGTCCATCATGGGTCTGTGCTGGGGCCTCAACATTTTACAATTTATATGAAAGACTTAGATGAGGGAAGCGATGGCATGTTAGCTAAATTTGCAGATGACTCAAAGATAGGTAGGAAAGTATGTTGTGAAGAGTACACAAGGAGGGTGTAGTCCAATATAGGTAGGTTGAGTGAGTGGGGAAAAAATCTGACAGATGGAGTATAATGTGGGAAAATGTGAAGTTGTTCACTTTGGCAGGAGGACTGCAAAATTCCGAGGTGCTGAGGGATCTAGGTTCTGTAGTGCATGAGTCACAAACAGTTAGTAGGTAGGTACAGCAAGTAACAAAGAAGGCTAATGGAATGCTCTCCTTTATTACAAGAGGAATTGAAAATAAAAGTCAGCATGTGATGCTTCAGTTATACAGGGCATTGGTGAGACCACATCTCGAATACTGTCTGTAGTTTTGGTCTCCTTATTTAATGGAGGATGTGAATGCTTTGGAGGCGGTTCAGATGTGGTTTACTAGATTGATACTAGGAATGAGCAGGTTGTGTTCTGAGTAAAGGTTGGACGGACGGTCTTGTTTTCACTGGAATTTAGAATGGTGAGGGGAGATTTGACTGAAGTTTATAAGAACCTGAAAGGCCTTGATATGGTGAATGAGGAAAGGATGTTTCCTCTTGTGGGTGAGTCCAGTAATAGGGGGCACTGTTTCGAAATTAGGGGTCGCCGCTTTAGGACAGAGACGAGGAGAACATTTTTCTCTAGAGGGTTGTGTGACTTTGGAATTCTCTGCCACAGAAGGTGGTGGAGACGGGGTCATTGAATATTTTTAAGGTGGAGATAGATAGATTCTTATCAGGCCAGGGAATGAAAGGTTCTCAAGGTTAGATGGGAGTGTGGAATTCGAAACACAAACCGATCAGCTATGATCTGATTGAATGGCGGTGCAGATTCGAGGGCCGAATGGCCTACGTCTGCTCCTAGTTAATATGCGTGTATTTTTTACTCAGCTGACATGTGAGGTGCTTTTAACTTACTTCTGTTATTGTAAAGTTAGTGGAGGTGCTGTGGATGGTTTTCTGGAGGTTGCGTTGTGAGCTTCTGCAGACATTCATGGAGGATAGAGGATTTGCTAACCGAACTCTGGACGAGTTATGGGGACTGTAGTTACATGACCTACAAATGGAGCAGAGGCTAGAGAGGGGAAACTCTGTAAAGTGGGAGGAGGAGGGGACTCTGCCCTACCCACCCCGGGTTCTCCAAGAGCAAACAGAGCAGTGGTCCTAATATCAAGCCCTGGGGAACACCACTGTATACTCACCTGGAGTCTGACCAACAACCTTTCACCATTTCTCTCTGTTGACTTTTCATTAGCCAATGTTATATCCACAATATAAATGTCCCTTTAATCCATAGGGTTCAGTTTTCCTAACCTGTCTATTGAATGTCATTTGATCAACCACCTTTTGAACGTCCATATATATAACTTCAATCACACCACCCTCATCAACCCTCTCCATTGTTTTATCAAAGAACTCCATCAAGTTTACCTCACCGCCACCTCTCTCCACTCCTCCACTGCTGTTAAATTATCAGACTGCTTATGCAACATCCAGTACTGGATGAGCAGAAATTTCCTCCAATAAAATATTGGGAAGACTGAAACCATTGGGCTGGACTCTGTTGGGCTCCTGATGTAGGTCTCCATGGAGCCACACATCAGGATTGCTGGGCCTGATCTTTCCAGCTGTGCAGAGGCTCGTGGCTCCCTGCCTCCTCCCCCCAACCGCTCGGCAGCGGTACCCTCCTTTAAATATTTCAATAAACTTAATGTATACATTACAGTCCAATTCCCTTTGATCTTACTGACAGCCCGGGATCTTCCATGCAGCGGCTGACACTCACACACCTTCATAATAAAAGCAAAATACTGCAGATGCTGGAAATCTGAAATAAAAACAAGAAATGCTGGAACCACTCAGCAGGTCTGGCAGCATCTGTGGAAAGAGAGGCAGAGTTAACGTTTCGGGTCAGTGACCCTTCTTCTCACACACCGTCGCTTTCCCGTCCAGAGAAAGCCAACGCCACAGAGGTGGGGAAGGGGGGAAAGTAGGATTTTTAGAGTACTGATGGGGTGGGTGGTGGTGGCTGGTGCTTGTGGCGGGCGTGGTCAACTCTGCATTAATAGTGTAGGGGAAGAAGGGGCAAACTCTACACTTTGGACAGTTGTTGGGTTGCGAGTGTACTCGGCAGTTTAAGTCTTTGGAGGGGCTGGTGGGAAGGCAACTATACAATGTAAGTTTTTTGGGGGAAATGGGCAACATTTTATTTGCAGTGCACTGGCGGGGGTGTGTGTACGGGGTTAAACTTTGCACTTTTTGTGGCAGGTCTGGTTGCCCTATAAAAATGTCACCAGTGTCTGTACAGAGACAGCTGACAGCACTACTGTTGTCGCTGAGGCCGTCCCTGTTACGTGATTGGGGGTGGAGTGGGCGGCCCGTTCACTGTATTAAAATGAGACGTCGCCTGCTACATCACAGTGGCACAGTGAACACAGACTGCACATATGGGCCACCAATGTTTCGCACTCCGCTGGGGAGAATAAAATTCAGCCCCTTGCTTTTGCTTCCCGCTCCAATCTCCCTTCCCTAGCTAGCAATTCCTTCCTTCTTCCTAGTAACTGTCTGAGATTACTATAGTCTGTTCACAACCTTGGTGTCACATTGGACGACAAAATAGGCTTCTAACCTCATACTGGTGCCATCACCACAATCGCCTATTTCCATCTCTGTAACATCACCTGACTAAATCCCTGCCTCAGCTCATCTGCTGAAACCCTCATTCAAGAAAAGAGGCGCTGCTGGATCTGCTACTTGGGAATGAGGTGGGCCAAGTGGATCAAATACCAGTAGGGAAGCACTTAAAGGACAGTGGTCATTACATAGAACATAGAACATAGAACATACAGCACAGAACAGGCCCTTCGGCCCACAATGTTGTGCCGATCCTTTGTCCTCTGTCAAGGACAATTTAATCTATACCCCATCATTCTCCTTTATCCATATACCTATCCAAAAGCCTTTTGAAAGTCCCTAAAGTTTCTGACTCAACAACTTCCCCGGGCAAGGCATTCCATGCCTCGACCACTCTCTGGGTAAAGAACCTTCCCCTGACATCCCCCTTATATCTCCCACCCTTCACCTTAAATTTATGACCCCTTGTAACGCTTTGCTCCACCCGGGGAAAGAGTTTCTGACTGTCTACCCTATCTATTCCCCTGATCATCTTATAAACCTCTATCATGTCACCCCTCATCCTTCTCCTTTCTAATGAGAAGAGGCCTAGAATGTTCAGCCTTTCCTCGTAAGACTTATTCTCCATTCCAGGCAACATCCTGGTAAATCTCCTCTGCACCCTCTCCAAGGCTTCCACATCCTTCCTAAAATGAGGCGACCAGAACTGCACACAGTACTCCAAATGAGGCCTTACCAAGGTCCTGTACAGCTGCATCATCACCTCACGGCTCTTAAATTCAATCCCTCTGCTAATGAACGCTAACACCCCATATGCCTTCTTCACAGCCCTATCCACTTGAGTTGCAACTTTCAATGATCTATGCACATAGACCCCAAGGTCTCTCTGCTCCTCCACATGCCCAAGAACCCTACCGTTAACCCAGTATTTTGCATTCATGTTTGTCCTTCCAAAATGGACGACCTCACACTTTTCAGGGTTAAACTCCATCTGCCACTTTTCAGCCCAGCACTGCAACCTATCCAAGTCCCTTTGCAGACGACAATAGCCCTCCTCGGTATCCACAACTCCACCAACCTTTGTATCATCTGCAAATTTACTGACCCACCCTTCGACTTCCTCATCCAAGTCGTTAATAAAAATCACAAACAGGAGAGGACCCAGAACTGATCCCTGCGGCACGCCACTGGTAACTGGGCTCCAGGCTGAGTATTTACCATCTAAGACCACTCTCTGCCTTCTATCAGTTAGCCAATTCTTAATCCAACTGGCCACATTCCCCACTATCCCATGCCTCCTGACTTTCTCCATAAGTCTACCATGGGGGACCTTATCAAATGCCTTACTAAAATCCATGTACACCACATCCACTGGTTTACCCTCATCCACTTGCTTGGTCACCTGCTCAAAGAATTCAATCAGGCTTGTGAGGCAAGACCTACCCCTCACAAAACCGTGCTGACTGTCCCGAATCAAGCAGTGTCTTTCCAGATGCTCAGAAATCCTATCCCTCAGCACCTTTTCCATCAACTTGCCTACCACCGAAGTAAGACTAACTGGCCTGTAATTCCCAGGGTTGTTCCTATTCCCTTTCTTGAACAGGGGCACAACATTTGCCACCCTCCAATCACCTGGTACCACCCCCGTCAGCAGAGAAGATGAAAAGATCATTGCCAGCGGCTCTGCAATTTCATCCCTTGCTTCCCATAACATCCTTGGATATACCCCGTCAGGCCCGGGAGACTTGTCTATCTTCAAGTTATTCAAAAACCCCAACACATCTTCCCTCCTAACGAGCACTTCCTCGAGCTTACCAGTCTGTTTCACACCGTCCTCTTCAGTAATACACCCCTTCTCATTCGTAAATACCGAAGAGAAGTACTCATTCAAAACCTCACTTATCTCTTCCGGCTCAACACACAGTCTCCCGCTATTGTCCTTGACCGGACCTATGGTCCCCCTAGTCATCCTCATATTTCTGACATACGCGTAAAAGGCCTTGGGGTTTTCTTTTATCCTACCCGCCAAGCATTTTTCATGCCCTCTCTTAGCTCTCCTAATCCCTTTCTTCAGATCCTTCCTGGCCATCTTGTATCCCTCCAGAGCTATGCCTGTGCCCTTTTTCCTCAACTTTATATACATCATAAGGTTTAGGCTGACTACATAAAAGGACAAAGGGTAAGAATAATTAACTGAGGGAAGGCCAACTTCAGCGGGGTAAGAATGCAGCTGGGGAAAATAAATTGGAGTCAACGATTGGCAGGAAAACAATAGCTGAACAATGGGCTACCTTCAAAGAAGAGATAGTTTGGGCTCAGTCAAGGTATATTCCTTCGAAGAGGAAAGGTAGTGTAAACAAATCCAGAGCTCCCTGAATTACAAAAGAGGTGAGTGACGCAGAGATTAAGATGAAGAAGAAAAAGTGTGCTTATGACAGACGCCAGGTAGACAATCCTACTCAGAACCAGGCAGAGCGGAAGCATAAAAGCAAGTAAGAGAAGTAAAATAGAATATGAGAAGAGTCTGGCGGCTAGCATTAAATGGAGTTCCTAAGTTTTCTATAGATGTATAAACAGGTAGCAAAAGGAGGAGTTGCACCAATTAGGGGCCACACAGAGGATTTGCACATGCATGCAGAGGGCATAGTTGAGGTATTAAATGAATACGTTGCATCTGTCTTTACCAAGTGTAACAAAAGTGATTCTTTTTTGGAAAAAAAAAATATTTCTAAAGGCATTTATGGTTCAGCTGAATAAATGTTAGACCGTTTTTTAATTAAAAATTGAACCACCAAGAGGTCACTGAGAGGGAGCTGGACTGGCAACAGAGTTACTGGTTATCACAAGGCTCGGGTTGGAGATGGATCCGAAACCCTGGTAGCGGGCAGAAAAGTGATAAGTTCTCCTTTGATTAGACAAGCCCCGTCGTCGCAGAGAACACCTGGGATGGACAGAAAAACTGACAAGCTTTCTGGTTGTCGGTCAGTGTGTGTGTTTTACCTTCCGGAAGGAGACAACGTCAAGTCTGAAGAAAAAGTCAAGAAAGCAGAGAAGACCACAACCCAGCTCATTTTCCAGAAGTTCCAGAACAGACCTTGTGAAGTCCACGGAGTTAAGTCATCTTGTTTCCTGTTTGAAGAAAGCCTGCTAAAAATAATTCTCAATGCCGCCTGAAGAGAACTGTTGTCTGGTAGCCTGGATGTGTGTGCTCAGAAGTTAGACTGCATGCTGGTTTGGAACAACATAACTCATCTGCTGCTTCCTTCAAAATGGGCAACTAGTTAACCCAAATGCTTTTTGTTTGTAACAGAGCTCTGATCGAAAAATCTTTTTTTTTAGATCTTGTTTTCGGTTAACCAGTGTATATGTCTGTGTTTGAGTTTTAAGGGACTAAGGTAAAAAAAAGTAACTTTAAAATTTTGTTCTGGTTAAAAGGGACTTTGAACTTTGGTTAAGGTGGGAAGGGGAAGTTAAAAATTAATTGTTGGATTTTTAAAAATTTGATCTGTGATATTGTTTTACTTCATTTCTAGTTGAGACTTTTTTATTCGATCCTGGGATGTAGGCATCACTGGCTAGGCCAGCATTTATTACCCATCTCTCCATAACCCTTGAGAAGGTGGTGGTGAACTGCCTTCTTGAATCGCTGCAGTCCATGGGAGGTAGGTTCACTCACAATTGTGTTAGGAATGGACATCCAGGATTTTGACCAGCGACAGTGACGGAATGGCGATATAGTTCCAAGTCAGAATGGTGTATGACTTGGAGGGGAACTTGCAGGTGGTGATGTTCCCATGCATTTGCTCCCCTTGTCCTAGATGGTAGAGGTCGCGGGTTTGGAAGGTGCTGTCTAAGGTGCCTTGGTGCATTGCTGCAGTGCATCTTGTATACGGTACACACTGCTGCCACTGTGCGTCAGTGGTGAAGGGGGAGCATGTTTGTGGATGGTGTGCCAATCAAATAGGCTGCTTTGTCCTGGATGATGTCGAGCTTCTTGAGTGTTGTTGGAGCTGCAGCCATCCAGGCGAGTGCAGAGTATTCCATCACTCTCTTGACTTGTGCCTTATAGATGGTGGACAGGCTTTGGGGAGTCAGGAGGTGAGTTACTCGCTGCAGGATTCCTGGTCTTACACCTGCTTCATTTATGATAAACTGTTAATTGTTTAATTATGTAAAGTGTGTTCTATTGTGATGAGAATAGTGTATCTGATGGACTGTTTCAGCAAGTGGGAAAATGAGAAAAAAATGTTGTGACCTGTGGAGAAGCTGGACTGAATTAACAGTGCACACCTCTCGCCTCGGGTCATAACACAAGGAAGAAGGTACAACACAGGCAATGGTGAAAGAGCAGGTAATTAAGAAACAAGAAGGGTTTAAAATTGATAAAGTGGACATATTAGATAGGCTGTCTAGAGGTAAAGTGAATAAAGCACCAGGGCCAATGAGGTGCATCCAAGGATTATGAGGGAAGTGAGGGTGGAAATCGCAGAGGCACTGGCCATAAATTCTCAATCTTCCTTAGACTAGGGGTGATGCCGGAGGACTGGAGAATTGCAACTATTACATCCTTGTTCAAAAATGGGTGTAAAGATAATCCCAAGAACTCCAGGCCAGTCAATTTAACTGCAGTGGTGGGGAAACTTCTAGTAATAATAATTCGGGACAAATTAATAGTCACATGGACAAATTCGGGTTAAGTAAGGAAAACAGCATGGATTCCTGAAGGGCAAATACTATTTAACTAACAGCCTGGAGATTTTGAGAAGGTAACAGAGAGGGTTGATGAGGGCAATGCGATTGATGTGGTGTATTGTATTTACAAAAGGCATTTGATACTGTGCCACATAACAGACTTGTGAGAAAACTTATAGTTCATGAATGAAAAGGGACGGTAACAACATGGATACGGCTTTGGCTGAGTGGCAGGAAAGAAAGAATTGTAGTTTGTGAATGTTTTTTGGGGGCTGGAGGAAAGGCTGGAGGTCCCCAGGGATCAGTGTTGGCACCCTTGATTTTCCTGATATATATTACAAGAGCGACGTCTCAATTCATTCCATCTTCGCTGCCTCCGGAGAATCCTTGGCATCAGGTGGCAGGACCATATCTCCAAAGTGGAAGTCCTCGAGGCGCCCAATATCCCCAGCATATACACCCTACTGAGTCAGCAGCGCTTGAAATGGCTTGGCCATGTGAGCCACATGGAAGATGGTAGGATCCCCAATGACGCATTGTACAGCGAGCTTGTCACTGGTATCAGACCCACCGGCCATCAGTGTCGCTGCTTTAAAGACATCTGCAAAAGCGAAATGAAGTCCTGTGACATTGACCACAAGTTGTGGGAGTCAATTGCCAGTGATCTCTAGTGCTAGCAGATAGCCATAATGGCGGGTCTGAAGAATGGCAAGTCGAAGAGACTTAACAGTTGACAGGAAAAAAGACAAAAGTACAAGGAGAGAGCCAACCGTGAAATAGCCTCGACAACCAATTTTATCTGCAGCGCCTGTGGAAGAGCCAATTCACTCTAGAATTGGCATTTATAGCCACTCCAGGTGCGGCTCCACAAACCACTGACCACCTCCAGGCGCTTACACATTTTCTCTCGAGACAAGGAGGCCAAAGAAGGTAACTGACCAAGACCATGGTGTTCAGGGCACAAATTCAGAGTTTGCAGATGATACGAAACGTGGAAGCATTGTGAACTGTGAGGAGGATGGTGTTGAATTTCAAAAGTACTTAGACAACTTGGTGGAAAGGGCAGGCAGGTGGTAGATGAATTTCAATGCAGAGAAATATGAAGTGATTCATTTTGTTAGGATGAATATTGAGATAATGTAAAATAAAGGGCACCATTGTAAAGGAGCAGAGAGACCGAGGTGTATATGTGCATAAGTCATTGATGTTGGCAGGACAGGTTGAGGGAGCATTTATTATAGCAAACAGTATCCTGGGCTTTATTAACAGGGACATTCAGTACAAGAGCAAGGAAGTTATGTTGAACTTATATAAAACACTGATTCAGCCTCAGCTGAAGTATTCTGTCCAATTCTGGGCACCACACTTTAGGAAGATTGTGAGGGCATTGGAGAGAGTACAGAAAAGATCCATGAGAATGCTTCCAGGCATGAGGAATTTCAGTTATGAAGATAGACAGGAGAAGTTAGGATCATTTTCCTTGGAGAAGAGAAGGCTGAGAGGTGAGTTGATTTGATAGAGTTGTTCAAAACCATGAGGGGTCTGGACAGAGGAGATAGAGAGAAACTGTTTCCACTCGTGAAAAGAATCGAGAACGAGAGGGCACAGATTGAAATTAATGGGTAAGAGAGGCAGAAGTGACATGAGGCAATATTTTCTCACGCAAGGAATGGCTAAGGACTGGAATGTACTGCCTGAGAATGTGATGGAGACAGGTTCAATTGAAGCATTCAAAATGCAATTAGACTGTTATCTGAAAAGGAAGAATGTGCAGGGTTATGGGGAGAAGGTGGGGAATGGCACGAGGTTAATTGCTCTTTCGGAGAGACGATGTGTACATGATACACTGAATAGCCTCCTTCTGTGCTGTAACAATTATGTGATTCCCTGATTCATGCCTTTGTTACCTCTGTCCATAACTATTCCAACTCACTCCTGGCTGATCTCCCACATTCTACTCTCTGTAAACTTGAGGTCATCCAAAACTCTGCTGCCCATGTCCTAGCTCACACCAAGTTTTCTTCCTCTATCACTGACCGACATTGGCTCCCAGTCAAGCAATGTCTTGATTTTAAAATTCTCATCCTCTTTTTCAATACCTCCATAGAACAAAGAACAAAGATAAGTACAGCACAGGAACAGGCCCTTCGGCCCTCCAAGCCTGCGCCGATCCAGATCCTCTATCTCAACATGTCACCTATTTTCTAAGGGTCTGTATCTCTTTGCTTCCTGCCCATTCATGTATCTGTCTAGATACATCTTAAAAGACCCTATTGTGCCCGCGTCTACCACCTCCGCTGGCAACGCATTCCAGGCACCCACCACCCTCTGCATAAAGAACTTTCCACGCATATCCCCCCTAAACTTTTCCCCTCTCACTTTGAACTCGTGAACCCTAGTAATTGAATCCCCCACTCTGGGAAAAAGCTTCTTGCTATCCACCCTGTCTCTCCCTCGCATGATTCTGTACACCTCAATCAGGTCCCCCCTCAACCTCCGTCTTTCTAATGAAAATAATCCTAATCTACTCAACCTCTCTTCATAGCCAGCGCCCTCCATACCAGGCAACATCCTGGTGAACCTCCTCTGCACCCTCTCCAAAGCATCTACATCCTTTTGGTAATGTGGCGACCAGAACTGCACGCAGTATTCCAAATGTGGCCGAACCAAAGTCTTATACAACTGTAACATGACCTGCCAACTCTTGTACTCAATACCCCGTCCGATGAAGGAAAGCATGCCATATGCCTTCTTGACCAATCTATTGACCTGCGTTGCCACCTTCAGGGAACAATGGACCTGAACACCCAAATCTCGCTGTACATCAATTTTCCCCAGGACTTTTCCATTTACTGTATAGTTCACTCTTGAATTGGATCTTCCAAAATGCATCACCTCGCATTAGCCCTGATTGAACTCCATCTGCCATTTCTCTGCCCAACTCTCCAATCTATTTACATTCTGCTGTATTCTCTGACAGTCCCCTTCACTATCTGCTACTCCTCCAATCTTAGTGTCGTCTGCAAACTTGCTAATCAGACCACCTATACTTTCCTCCAAATCATTAATGTATATCACAAACAACAGTGGTCCCAGCACGGATCCCTGTGGAACACCACTGGTCATACGTCGCCATTTTGAGAAACTCCCTTCCACTGCTCCTCTGTCTCCTGTTGCCCAGCCAGTTCTTTATCCATCTAGCTAGTACACCCTGGACCCCATGCGCCTTCACTTGCTCCATCAGCCTACCATGGGGAACCTTATCAAACGCCTTACTGAAGTCCATGTATACGACATCTACAGCCCTTCCCTCATCAATCAACTTTGTCACTTCCTCAAAGAATTCTATTAAGTTGGTAAGACATGACCTTCCCTGCACAAAACCATGTTGCCTATCACTGATAAGCCCATTTTCTTCCAAATGGAATAGATCCAATCCATCAGTATCTTCTCCAGCAGCTTCCCTACCACTGACGTCAGGCTCACCGGTCTATAATTACCTGGATTATCCCTGCTACCCTTCTTAAACAAGGGGACAACATTAGCAATTCCCCAGTCCTCCGGGACCTCACCCGTGTTTAAGGATGCTGCAAAGATATCTGTTAAGGCCCCAGCTATTTCCTCTTTCGCTTCCCTCAGTAACCTGGGATAGATCCCATCCAGACCTGGGGACTTGTCCACCTTAATGCCTTTTAGAATACCCAACACTTCCTCCCTCCTTATGCCGACTTGACCTAGAGTAATCAAACATCTGTCCCTAACCTGAACATCCGTCATGTCCCTCTCCTCGGTGAATACCGATGCAAAGTACTCGTTTAGAATCTCACCCATTTTCTCTGACTCCATGCATAACATTCCTCCTTTGTCCTTGAGTTCTCTAGTTACCCTCTTGCTCCTTATATATGCTCCCTATCTCTGTAATATCCTCCAGCTCCACAAAACGCCAAGATATCTGTGCATCTCTAATTCTGACCTCTTGTGCATCCCTGATTTTCATCACTCCACCACTATTATCTGCACCTTTAGCTAATGAGGCTCCAAGTTCGAGAATACCCTCCCTTCACCTCTCCGCTTCTCCACCTCGCTTTCATCCTTTAACACGCCCGTTAAAACCTACTTCTTTGACCAAGCTTTAAACTAGTATCTCATTTTCGGGAAGCACCTTGGGACATTTCATTATGTTAAAGGCGCTATATAAATATAAAATGTTGTTGAAGTTTGCCAAACATGATTTGTTATTACCAGACCCCTACTGCTTCTTGTTTGTTATCGTATGTTTTTCAAAGAAACGAATATATTTCTCCTGGGTTGTGACCCCATGAAATTTCCCCAGTAGTGATGCGTGTCTGACTGCTCAGTAATTACAGGGTTTACTCTATCTCTCCTTTTCTAAACAGGGTGTAACAATTACAGTGCTCCAGTCCTCTGTCATCGCTCCCATATCCAAGGAGGATTGAGAGATTCTGGCCAGTGCCTCTACTATTTTCACCATTCCTTCCCTCAGTAACCCTCACGCATCCTGTCCAGAGTAAATTTTCTGCTTTATTGTGGTATGCAAGGTGTCGGAATGAAAGAGGTTAACGGAATCTATTTGCTCAGTGACTGTAATTAATGTCACTCTCTATGGAACCTAATTATTTCACTGGAGGTGCTCCATCTTCTAATAGTAAGGGACTGTTTTCAATGTGTTTTCACATAGTGTGAGTGGGAGCATCATCCCTGACACTAATAGGGACCAGCGTCTCCAGAGAGAGGGGGAGGATAGATCAGAATCCGAGGACAATAGATTGGAATCTGACAATAATGGGTCAGAATCTGAGAACAATAGATTGTAATGTTACAAAAATGGGCAGGGGGTTATCCTGGGATCTTGACACTCTTTCTGCATATTATGATCGGCTACCATTAGCATCTAGCATCAATTACGCAGTGAACATTATTCAATACATTTACTATCTCATCCTCGCTATCGTTGGTGTTCCTGGTAAGTCTCTATATCCAGCTCTTCATTCTATAAACCATGTTAAACTGCATTACTGTACTTCTCATTTACTCTGCCCTTGCTGATTTTGGTATCCCTCCAGCTATTATCTTTATATAACCATTGCTATCCACATTATGGTTTGTGTAATTTAATCTCTCATCTTTGCTTCTGTTGTTGCCCCGGTAAGAGTCTAGTTCCAGCCATGAGATATGTAAACCTTGCTTCACTGAAATACTGATTTGGAATTTATTTATTTTTTTGAAGACTGAAGCTAGTGTCATTCGTCTCCATAAGAAACTTCATACCCTATTTGTGAACCACTTACCTTTCACTGGCCAGTGTCTGAGACTGAACAAGACAGTCTACAACCTCTGTAGTAATTTAAACCTGAGCTGATTTCACCTCCATATTCTCTCCATCAACAAACATGCCCACTACCACCTCTGCAATACCTGCCGTCTCCACCTCGGCCTCAGCCCATCTGCTGCATAAACTCTCATCTGTGCCTTTGTTAAATCTACACGTGACTATTCCAGTTCTATCATGGTCACCTTCCAGGTTATAAACCTCCATCAACCACATCCCAGCCTGCGGCGCTTTCTCAGTGAACATCAACGTCAGCTCGAGGAACAACACCTCATTGTCCGATTAGGCATTCTGCAGACTTCCAGACTGCACATTGAGTTCAATAATTTCAGATCAAGACTGGCTCTTTTAATTATTTTGCTTTATCATTTTTTTTGCCATGTCCTGGCCTTAAACTGGATTTTTTATGTTGCTGCTTTTGGCTTGGGCTGTTCATTATTTTGTCATTTAACACCTTCGCTGCACTAACACTTTGTCTTTCACCACACCACAAGCACACTCTCTTTGCCTTTGCCCCATGACCTCCTTGTCAGTTAATCTCTATGACCCTCTGTCCTTTCAACACCTCTTTTTTCTCTTTTGCCCCACCCTTGCTTTATTTCCTTAAAACCTGACCTTTCTAACCTTTGCCAATTCTGATGAAAGGTCACAGGCCTGAAGCGTTAACTCTGCTTCACTCTCCACAGATGCTTCCAGACCTGCTGAGTCTTTCCAGCACTTTTTGTTTTCATTTAAGACTTGTAGTGGAGTTCCCCAGGGATCAATGTTGGGATCGTTTCTCTTCCTGACAAATATTAATGACATGGACCTTGGTGCACAGGGCACAATTTCAAAGTTTGCAGATGATGCAAAACTTGGAAGCATTGTGAAATGTGAGGAGGATAGTGTAGAAATTCAAACGGACATAGACAAGTTGGTGGAATGGACAGACAGGTGGCAGATGAAATTCAATGTGGAGAAATGTGATGTGATTCATTTCGATAGGAAGAACATGGAGAGGCAATATAGAATAAATTGTACAACTCTAAAGGGTGTGCAGGAGCAGAGGACCTGGGTGTATATGTGCATAGGTCATTGAAGTTGGCAGGAGAGGTTGGGAGCAGTTAATAAACCAGACAGTATCCTGTGCTTTATTCACAGCAGCACGGAATGCAAAAGCAAAGAGGTTATTTTGAACTTGTATGAGACACTAGTTTGGCCTCAGTGGCAGTATTACGTCTAGTTCTGGGCACCACACTTTAGGTAACGTGAAGACATTGGGGAGTGTACATAAACATTCACAAGAATGGTTCCAGAGATGAAGAATATCAGTTATGAAGAGAGACTGGAGAACTGGGAACATTTTCCTTAGAGAAGAGAAGGCTGAGAGGAGATTTGAAAAAAGGTATTCACAATTATGAGGTGTCTGGACAGAGTGGATAGGGAAAAACTCTCCCCACTCCTGAAAGGTTCTAAAACGAGAGGGCAAAGAATTAAAGTAATTGGTAAAAGAAGCAGAAGTAAAATGAAGAAAACTTTTCCACACAGCGAGTGCTTAAGGTCTGGAATGCACTGCCTGAGAGTGTGGTGGAGGCAGATTCAATCGAGGTAAACAGGAGGAAGTTGGATAGCTGTCTGAAAAGGAAGTTTGTACAGAGTTACAGGGAGAAGGCAGGGGAGTGACACTAGATGAATTGCTCTTTTGGACAGCCAGTGCAGACACGATAGACTGAATGGCCGCCTGTAACAATTCTGTAATTCTGTGACAGTTGACCACAAAATGAGCTTCCACCGTTATATTCGTGCCATCACTATCACCACCTATTTCCACTTCAATAACATCGCCTGATTTCACCCCTGTCTTAACTCATCCGCTGCTGAAGCTCTCAGTCATGCTTTCATCACCTGTAGCCTAGACTATTCGAACTGATTCTCCCACATTCTACTGTCTGTAACCTTGAGGTCATCTAAAACTCTGCTGCCTGTGCCTTAACTCACAGCAAGTCTAATTCCCCGATCACTGACCTGCATCAGCTCACAGTCAAGCAATGTCTTGATTTTAAAATTCTCATTCTTGTTTTCCAATCCCTCCATTGCCTCACCCCTCACTAACTCTGGAATCCCCTCCAGCCCCACAAACCTCTGAGATATCCCTGCTCCTCTAATTCTGGCCTCTTGTGCATCCCTGATTTTAATTACTCCACCATTGTGGCCACACCTTCAGTTGCCTCGGCCCAAAGCTCTGGAATACGCTCCCTTCACAGCTCCATCTCTCCACCTCGCTTTTATCCTTGAAGACACTCCTTTAAAACTTGCCTCTTTGACCAAACATTTGGTCACCTAACCTTGGTGATTCAGTGTTATACTTTGTTTCATCATGCTGCTGTGAAGTACCTTGGGAGAAGTTCTTGCTGAACTTTGCCAGACATGAATTGTCATTAGCATATCCATGTGGCTTGAAATTTATTATGCTATGCTTTTCCAAGCAAATAATATTTCTGTCCTGGGTTGTGAAATTTCACCACCACTGACGTCAGATTGACTGGACAGTACAGGGTTTACCACATCCCTCCTTTTTGTAAACTAAGTGTATAATTTGCAGCCCTCCAGTGCTCTGTCATCACTCCTATATCCAAAGAGAATTGGCAGATTCTGTGCAGTGCTTCTTCCATTTGCACCATTCGTTCTCTCAACAACCCTCAGAATTCCCATCCAGACCGGGTAAATGTTCTAGTTTATTGTGATACAAAAAGTGTTGGATTGAAAGGGGTTCACTGAACCTGTTTGTTCAGTGACTGCAATTAATGTCAGTCTCCATGGACCCTAATTGTGTCACTGGAAGATTTCCCTCTTCTACTAATAAGGTGCTCCTTTCAATGTGTTATCACATAGTGTCAGTGGGAGTATCACATCACTCCCGGCACTAACAGGGATCAGCGGCTCTGGAGAGAGGGAGAGGAAAGATCAGAATCAGAGTACAATAGATTGGAATGTTACAACAATGAACAGGAGTTTCATCTGGGAGTTTAACTTTCTTTCTGCAGATTATGATCAGTTCTCATTAAACAGTCGGATCTATTACTCACTGAGGAATATTCAATACATTTACTACCCCCTCCTGGCTATTATTGGTGTCCCTAGTAAGTGTCTGTATCTAACTATTAATTCTATAAACCATGTTTAACTGCATTCCCATTCTTGTCATTTCCTTTGCCCTCCTTGCTGCTGTTGTTATTCCTGGCAAATTTCAGTCTCCAGATATCAGCTCTATAAACCATTGCTATGTGCATTAGAGTGCTTGTAATTTACTCTCCCATCTTTGCTGTCTCTGGTAAGTCTCTATTTCCCGCTATGAGATCTGTAAAATTTGTTTCTCTGAAATAATGTTCTTGCTATTTAAATTTGGGAAGAGTGCAGTTGTCATCGGTCTCCATAAGAAATTCCATCCACTATCCATGAACCACGATCTCCTCATTGCCAAATATCTGAGGCTGAACCAGAAAGTTTGCAACCTCTGTGTTCTATTTAAATCTGAGCTGAGTTCATCTCCATATTCTCACCAACCCTGCCTACTATCATCTCTGTACTAACACACATCTCCACCTCTGCCTCAGCCCATCTGCTGCATAAACATTCATCTGTGCCTTTGTTAAATACACACTTGACTATTCCAAGTCTATCCTGGTCACCCTCCCATTTATAAACCTCCATAAACCACAGCCCATCCAGAACTCTGCTGCCTGTATTCTAACTCACACCAATCCCGATCACCCATCACCCTTGTGCTCACTGATTTACATTGCCTCCCAGTCTGGCAGCACGTTAATTTTAATATTCTCATTCATGTGTTTGAATCCCTCCATGGCCTCACCCCTCCAGTTAGCCCCATTCCCCTGACCGTTCCTATATTCCTTTTGGCCTTCTAGTACTTTCTTCAATTAGCTTTAAAAATAAACTTCACCCCCTCTTTATTCTACCACTGACCATGATTTTCAGCTCCACAGCGCCACAGGGCCCAACGTCATGGACGCTACGATCCATAAAACGGTACAAGCTGAGCTGCCGGTCACTTCCAGTGCTCCATGCTGGACAGGGATTTAGTGCTGGATAGGGATTTAGCCCGGGTTTATCAAGCATGTGCTGGTCGTGTGAGGAAGGGTCTGAATATGGTGCCAATCAGCCATTGCAGCAGCTTTGATGTTTGTCTTTGAAACTTGGCCTGTGCATGTCCACTGACCACTTGTGTTAGTCATTCTCAGCTGAACATACATTCAGCAGCACGAGGAGCCCCTCTAGTGTTATTTAAAAGGACCAGACATACAACTTACAGGTGAGGGGCTTTTGACTTACTTTTGCTATTGTAAAGTTAGTGGAGGTGCTGTGGATGGTTTTCTGGAGGTTGTGTTGTGAGCTGCTGCAGACATTCAGGGAGGACAGAGGATTTGGTAACCCAACTGTGGACAAGGTATGGGGACTGTAGTTGCAGTATCTCTGGGTCTGTAACATGACCAACAAATGGAGCAGAGGATGTTGAGAGGGGGCGCTCTCTAAAGAGGGAGGAGGAAGTGGCTTTACTCTACCCACCCTGGGTTTTCCAAGAGCACTTCCCCTACCTTACCTGCCCCAGGAGCAGTGTGTGAGGTGACTCTGATTCAAAAAGGAGTTAGCCACAGAGCTGTGTCACCTCCTGCAACACATGGAGCCTCACACCAGAGTGAGGACGGAGCTGTCAGTGGACGTTAAGATCGCAGTTTCATTGAAACTCTATGTATTTGGATATTTCCAGGCAGGAGCAGGAGACATATCCAGTATAGAGTAGTAGAGATTGATGGATTCATAGCGTCATTTACGACACATAAGGGGGCCATTCGGTCCATCATTTCCGGTTCTATGTGGAACAATCCAGTCAGTCTCAATCCCCTGCTCAATCCCCGTAGCCCTGGAAGTGCATTTCCTTCAGGTTCCACCCAGTTTCCTTTTGAAGTCATTGATTGTCTCGGCTTCCACCACTCTCATGGGCAGTGAGTTCCAGATCGTTACCATCCACTGTGTTAAAAAGTTCTTCCTCATATTCCACCTGCATCTCTTACCCAAAATGTTCCATCTGTGACCCCTAGTCCGTGTTTCATCACGGGAACAGCTTTTCCTTCAATATCTTATCTAAGCTTATAATAATCGTGTACACCTCTATCAAATCTATCTCAATCCCCATTGCTCCAGGGACAACAAATCCAGCTTCTCCAAACTAACCTTGTAACTAAACCCCCTATCCCTGAAACCATTCTGGTAAATCTCCACTGCACTCTCTCAAGGACCTTTACAACCTTCCTAAAGTGTGGTGATTAGAACTGGACAGAGCTCTCTAGTTGGAGTCTAACCAAAGCATTACAAAGTTTCAGCGTAGCATCTATAACAGCATACCTGGCACAAAAGGAAAAAAAAGGGAAAGGTAGCCAAATTATGGCTTGCAAGGGAAATTAGAGATAACATTAGATCCAAGGAAGAGGCACACAAATTCTCCAGGGAAAAAAAATACAACAGACCTGAGGATTGGGAGCAGTTTTGAATTCAGCAAAGGAGGACATAGGGATTGATTAAGAAGCAGCAAATAGAGTAAGAGAGTAAGCTCGTGGGGGCATAAAAACTGACTGTAAAATTTTCTATAGGTATGTGAAGAGAAAACAATTGGTGAAGACAAATGTAGGTCCCTTACACTCAGAAACAGGGGAATTTATTATGCAGAACAAAGAAATGGCTGACCATCTAAGTGCATACTTTGATTCTGTCTTCACAAAGGAGGACACAAATATCATACCAGCAATGTTGGGGAACACAGGGTTTAGTGAGAGATAGGAAGTTAAATACATCAGTATTAGTAGAGAAATGGTGTTGGGCCTGATAATCTTAATCCAAGAATAATTCAGGAAGTGACCCTAGAAATAGTGGATGCACTGCTGGACATCTTCCTAGATTCCATGGACTCTGGAACAGTTCCTACAGATTGGACGGTAGCTCATGTAACCCCACTCTTTAAAAAGGGATATATAGAGAAAACAGGGAATTATAGACCAATGAGCCTGACGTCGAAAGTGGGGAAAATCCTGGAGCCATTATCAGAGATTTTATAGCAGAGCACTTGGAGAACAGTGGTAGAATTGGACAAAGTCATCATGAATTTACGAAAATGAAATCATGCTTGTCAAATCTACTGGAATTCTTCGATGATGTAACTAGTAGAGTTGATGAGGGGGAGCCAGTGGATATGGTTTATTTGGACATTCAGAAGGCTTTTGACAAAGTACCATATAAGAGATTAGCGTGTAAAATTAAAGCACATGGGATTGGGGGTAGTTTATTGTGATGGATAGAAAATTGGTTGCCAGAAAGGAAACAAAGAGTATGGACAAACGGGTCTTTTTCTGAATGGCAGAACGTGAACAGTGGGTACCACAGGGATCGGTGCTAGGACTCCAGCTACGCACAATATATATTAATGATTTAGATGAGGGAACTAAATGTAATATCTCGAAATTTTCAGATGACATAAAATTGGGTGGGAGGGTGAGTTGTCAGGAGGAACCATAGAGGCTTCAATGTGATTTGGGCAAGTGGAGTGAGTGGGCAAATGCATGGAAGATGCAGTATAATTGTGGGCAAATGTGAGGTTATCCACTTTGGTAGCAAAATCAGGAAGGCAGATTATTATCAGAACTGGTATAAACTGAGAGAAGGGAATTATTGATGTTCTCGTACACGAGTTGCTGAAGGTAAGCATGCGGGTGTAACAGGCGGTAAAAAGGCAAATGGTACGCTGGCCTTTATAACGAGAGGATTCTTATCCAGGAGCAGGGATGTCTTGCTGCAATTATACAGAGCCTTGGTGAGGTCACATCTGGAATATTGTGTTCAGTTCTGGTCTCCATATATGAGGAAGAAGGTTCTTGCAATAGAGGGAGTGCAGCGAAGGTTTACCAGACTCATTCCTGGAATGGCGGGACTGATGTATGAGGAGAAACTGAGTCGGTTAGGATTATATTCGCTGGAGTTCAGAAGAGTGAGGGAGGGATCTCATAGAAACCTGCAGAATTTTAATCAGTCTGGACAGACTAGATGCAGGAAGGATGTTCCCGATGTTGGGATGTCCAGAACCAGGGGTAACAGTCTAAGGATAAGGGGTAAACCTTTCAGGACTGAGATGAGGAGAAATTTCTTCACCCAGAGAGTGGTGAGCCTGTGGAATTCACTACCACAGGGAGCAGTCGAGGCCAAAACATTGTATGTTTTTAAGAAGGAGTTAGATATAGCTCTTGGTTCTAAAGGGATCAAAGGATATGGGGGGAAAAGATTACTGAGTTGGATGATCAGCGATGATCATAACGAATGGTGCAGCAGGCTCGAAGGACCGAATGGCCTACTTCTGCTCCTATTTTCTATGTTTCCATGTTTCCCTGCTTTTGTATCCTTGCCTCCAAGATCTGATATGTTTTGCTAAACACTCTCCTAATATGTCCTGCCACCTGCAATGATAAATGCATATGGAGCCCCAGGTCCCTCTGCTCCTGCACAATGTTCAGAACTGTGTCATTAAGTCTATATTGCCTTCCTATTCCTTCTGGCAAAAGGCATCACCTCACACTCCTCTGTACTAAATTCCACCTGCAATTTCTCTGTTAATTCTGCTGGATTGTCGATATCCTATTGCAGGCAGTTTGTCTCATCCTCAGTGTTTGCCACGCGTTCAAGTTCGGTGTCATTGGCAAGCCTTGAAATTCTGCTCTGTATTCCAAGATCCAAGTCATTTATATATAGCAAAAAAAAAGTGGTCCTAGCACTGACCCTTGTGGAACATCACTGCCTCCCATCCTCCAGTCTGAAAAACTACCATTTAACACTACTCACCCTTTTCTTTCCATCAATCAATATTTGATCCAATTGGATGCTAATCCATGTGATTCAATTTTGTTATCCATCATTTTAGAACATAGAACATAGAACAGTACAGCACAGTACAGGCCCTTCGGCCCACGATGTTGTGCCAAACCTTTAACCTACTCTAAGATCAAACTACCTACACACCATTCATTCGACTATCATCCATGTACCTGTCCAAGAGTCGCTTAAATGTCCCTAATGTATCTGCTTCTACTACCGCCGCTGGCAGTGCGTTCCACGCACCCACCACTCTCTGTGCAAAGAACCTACCTCTGACATCTCCCCAAAACCTTCCTCCAATCATCTTAAAATTATGCCCCCTGGTGATAGCCCTTTCTGCCCTGGGAAAATGTCTCTGGCTATCCAATCTATCTATGCCTCTCATCATCTTGTACCCCTCTGTCAAGTTACCTCTCATCCTTCTTCGTTCCAATGAGAAAAGACCGAGCACCCTCAACCTTTCTTCGTAAGACATGCCCTCCAGTCCAGGCAGCATCCTGGTAAATCTCCTTTGCACCCTCTCTAAAGCTTCCACATCCTTTTGTGTGGTACTTCATCAAACGCTTTCTTAAAATCCATGTAGACCATTCACCACATTCTTTTCATCAACCTGCTCTGTTACTTCATCAAAATAAATTCAATTAGTTCATGAAAGCATGATCTGCTTTTTAAAAATCCGTGTGGACAACCCTTAATTAACTCAAACATCTCCTAGTGTGTGTTGATTTTTTTCCCGCTGATTTAGTTTCTAAAACCTTCCTCATCACTGATGTTAAACTAACTGACCAGTAGTTACGAGGCCTGTGTGTTGTCCATTCCCATTGATAATTCTGGGAGGTGAGGGTGACCATCTATGTCATCGTTTTTTCGCTCAGCAGGGAGAAGCAGAATGAGAGATCCCGTGGCTTTGTCAGGATAGCGGGAATCCTGATGGTGGAGGTGTCTCTGCGGGGGCCCCATGTCAATGGGGAGAAGTACAGGAACTGAAAGAACTCTCACTCCATTAATGTACAGTTGGTGTGTGAGCATGCCCAGTACATCATGTTGGTGAATGTTGACGACCCTGTCAGCAGCCACCATACCTTCATTCTGAAGCAGTCAGCCATTCTCAACACTTAGGGCTTCCATACAGAACCAGAATGTGGCTCCTCGGAGGCAAAGAAAAAAACCGTCTAGACACAGCTCATGTTTCTACATCCCCAAACTACCTACCACCGCCAGACAACCTCCCACAATTAACATGTGTATAATGTGAGCAATGGAGTCACCAGGAACATGGTGGGACAGACCATCGGTGTGATGAAGCAATGCTTCCAATGTCTGAACCGCACGGGGAGAGCCCTCCAGTACACACTGGAGCAGGTGTCCAAGTTCATGGTGTTCTGCTGTACCCTTCATATCATCACCATCATGAGGACACAGGCATTGGCACCAGGAATCCGGAGGACACCTCAGGAGGAGGAGGAGGACGCAGGGAGGATATTTCCTGGACGCCTTCGAACTAGACAGGCTGTCGGAGAGTCCCTGCTAAGATTTTGTTTCCCATAGGACAACTTCCCTTTCCCACCATGGATCACCCATTCTCCACCATTTCACCCATCTGAGATGCCCCATCACAGTGTTCCCTTGGTCACCATCCTGTAATAAAAACCACCAACATAAACCTTTTCAGTAACATCTTTATCCAACAACACATCCAATTATACAAAAGGAAAATGGAACTATTCACCCTTGTATATTCCCTTCGTCTCTGTCTTGTGCGTTCCCTCGACTTGCCTCGTGCTCCCCAGTGTTTCCCTAGTGACTGCAGCATGGCTGGTGGAAGACTGCTGACTTTCATTCGGGGAGACTGCAGATGACCTTGCAGGACGTCCTCGAGCAGTTCTGGGCCTTGAGTGCTTCGATTCAAACTGTACCACCTCGACATAGGCAGCAGCCCAGTAATGTTCTGATCTGAGTCCTGTGTATTATAACCCGTTTGTGACCTCGCTGTCCGGGAGCTGCCACATGCACTATCCTTTCCCCCTGCCCTGGCTGCAGTTCGTGCGTGTTCGATGAATCAGCATGTGCAGATTCCGACTCTATACCAGCCTCTAAGGCACACACAGTGGATGTATTTGAGCTGGAGGCTGTGAGTATCAGACTAAGTGATGGGGCTTCACCATCAGTCCTGTGCTGATGCTCTCTCTCTCTGTCTCCTGGAGCTGCTGTGACTGGGAAGCTGGCAGTTTTGGGGTACCATTGGGAAGTGTAAAATCAGAAGGGTCGTATTGGGATGAGAGATTGTGGGTGGGTTGGAAAGCAGGAGGTCCATGATCCCACCATCTGCAGCTTGTACATCATCCCAGTCAGCAGGATGTGGGGGGAGGTGGGAGTTAAGAAGGGGCATAAGGCAGGAACATAGCATCATCCTGAATGCTCTCGGCGATGCCGGATGCCACGGGCTCTGTCACAGCCGGTCCCATGATGTGAAGAACCATCTCCTCCCTCAAGCTCAGGGGATGAAGGTATGCCTGGCACTCGCCGGTTCACTTGCTGCTCCCTGTGATTATGGGTCCCCTTGTCCTGCAAGAAAGGAGGCAGAATATTAATGATTGTGTTACATTGTGTTTTGATGATATGCCTGCCATAGCTGAATAGCTGGAGGTAATTGGAGGCAGTGAGAGGTGGGTGTGAGACTGCTATCAGTACAAGGTGTGTGAGGGTGAGGTGGAGTATGTGAATGTTAGGTGTGAGTCCTGAGTGTTAGGGACTGCTGATGGGTGAATGATGGGGGTGTGGTGCATTGAGCAGTGTGAGAGGTTGGTGATGTTGGGGGTAGGAGGTGCCATTTGGAGATTAATTCAATGACATTGACCACCCGTATGAGCTCATTAAACTTCTTCTGGCTCTGCTGCCAGATTCTCGTGGCGAGAGTTCTTGCATTGACCTCCCTGACCACCTTCACCGATTCCCTTCGGAGGACGTTCCTTGAGAGTCTCCACCCCACCACACGGAAACAGAGCCTCTCTCCTCCTGTCACCCTTCGTAACTAAGACATCCATCCCCACATCCGTGAACCGCAGAACCCTCTGTTGCAGTGTGCTATTTACCTTGTCTCCAATTGCAGAATTCACAGTGAGCAGCAGCAGCCTCCAATGAATCAGTGCATCTTCTCTTTAAGAGGGACAGACTGCGTTTAAAAGCTGAACCTGGCTGAAACATGTGTCAGCCTCACACACCTTTAGGGCCCTGTTAAGCATCCAGACAGACAGCAGCGCAGGTAACCCGGGGTGGCACGTAGAATTCATGGAAATGAGGAGGCAGCAGGAGGTGTGTTTGTCACCTGCCTCAACAGGAACGGGCACGGGCAGATCATGATCCCTCTGCCCAAAAACACGACGTACTCTCTATTTCTATTTGCTGTTCTCTCTTTCACACTTTCTCACTCTCTGTCTTTCTCTCTCTCTTCACTCACTTTCTCTTGCTCATAAAATAAGAGATTGATGCAGCACAGAAGAAGGCTATTCGGCCCTTTGTGTCAGTGCTGTCTCTTCGAAAGAGCCATCTAATTAGTTCCTCTTTCCTCCTCTTTCCCCAGACTCCTGTTTTTCTTTTCCTTTTCAAGTATTTGCTAAATTGCCTTTTGAATGATATTATTGAATCTGCTTCCACCATGTTTTCAGCCAATGAATTCCAGGTCCCAACAACTCGCTGTGGAAGAAAATTCTCCTCATTTCACCTCTGGTTTTTTGTCAATTACTTTCAGTCTGTGTCTTCTTAATACTCAACTTCAGATTTTTGGATTTAGATATACAGCACTGGAACAGACCCTTCGGCCCACCGAGTCTGTGCCGACCATTAGCCACCCATTTACACTAATCCTGCACTAATCCCATATTCCTACCACATCCTCACCTGTCCCTATATTCCCCTACCACCTACCTATACTAGGGGCAATTTATAATGGCCAATTTACCTATCAACCTGCAAGACTTTTGGCTGAGGGAGGAAACCCACAAACTCCACACAGGCAGTACCCATAATATGAGGCTGCAGTGCTAACCACTACACCACTGTGCCAACCCTGTTTCTGACACTGGAAACAGTTTCACATTGACTACCTTATCAAAACCCTTCATAATTTTGAATTTGATATCAAATCTCCCCTTACCTATCACTGCTCTAATGAGAACAATCCCAGCTTTTCGAATCTATCCACGTAACTGTATTCCCAGATCCCTGGTACCATTCTAGTAATTCACCTCTGTATCTTCACTAAGTCCTTGACATCCTTACCAATGTGTGGTGATCAGAATTGGACACAATTCTCCATCTGGGACCTAACCAATGATGTATAAATATCAGCATTTCCTCCTGAGTTTTATTACTCTGTGTCTCTCTCTAACACCAAGGACACTGCATGCTACTAACTAAGATCTGTGTGTTTACACCCTAGGTCTCTCTAATCATGCACTCACTCTATAATGGTACCATTTATTTTATATTTTTTTCTTCTCATACTTCCTACCCAAATGTCTCACTTCACATTTCAATGTGTTAAATTCCATCTGCCATGTTCCTGCCCATTTCATCAGTCAGTCTCTGTCCTCCTGAAGTCTGTTACTATCCTTCTCACTGTTTATTAACATTTCTGAGTTTCCTTCCATCTGAAAACTTGAACATTACCCCCTCTGTACACAAGCCCACTGCATTGGCATGCAACACCAGGGATCCCAACAGTCACCCTGGGGAACCCCACTGTGTACTTCGCTCCAGCTGAAAAGCAGCCATTATTCCCTACTCTCTGATACCTGTCACCTAACTAATTTCTTGCATGCTGGGATTGAAAAAGAAAAAAAAGGACTTCCATTTATGTAGCGCCTTTCATGACTACTGCATGTTCCAAAGCGATTTACAATCAACGTATACTTATAATGCCGACTCACTCTTGTAGTGTCGGAAACAGAGCAGCCAATTTTAGCACAGCAAGATCCCACAAGCAGCAATGTGATAATGACCAGATCTGTTTTTATGATGTTGCTTGATGGATAAATATTGTCCAGGCCACAGGGAATAATTCCCCTGATCTGCTTCTACTTAATCCCATAGGATCATTAGCATCCACCTGAGAGGGCAGATGGGGCCTTGGTTCAACGTTTCATTCCAAAGACTGCTCATCTGATAGCGCAATACTCCCTCAGTACTGTCGCTGCAGTGTTAGCCTTGATTCTTGTGAAAAAGCCATTTCATGACACTTGATCCTGGAAGCTTGTGACTGAAAGGGGAGAGAGCTACAAACTGAGCCCCGGCTGACTTTGGCCCTTTAATCCCATGTGTTTCTTATTGGGTCACACGGCTGTTATATAGTAATTTATCAAACACCTTTTTAAACGATAGGAAAATTGTAAAAGTACAGGCAGGAAAAGTCATAGAAACATATAATAGCATTGCATGGAAGGGGGTCATTTGGTCTATGAAGTCTGTGCTGGCTCTTTTGCTGAGTTTCCAGTGAGTTCCACACCCTGGATCTTTCCCAGATCCTTGAACCTTTCCCCTTAATATCTAACCAAATCACTTTTTGAATCTACTTTTGAATCTGTATCCTTCAGCCTATCACAGAATAATTTGCAAATCCGAAACAGAAATTGCATTAAAATAATCCTCATGTCAACTCTGCTTCTTTTTTCCAATCACCAGAAATCTATGTCCTCTGGTTAATGGCCCCTCATACATTAGAAACATTATATAATTTACATAAACCCTTCATGATGTTAAATATCCCTATCTGATCACCTTGTAAATGTCCCTGCTCCAAGGAAAACAATCCCAGCTACATAACTGTAATCCCTCATCCCTGGAAAAGTTCCAGTAAAACTCTTCTGTCCCCTTTCCAAAGTTTCATGTCCTTCCTAAAGTGTGGTTTCCAGTATTGGACACAATACTCCAGATGGAGCCGGACTAGTCTTTTCTATAGGGTTAACACAATATCCTGGCCAGTCTACTCTGTGTCTCTATTAATCAAGCCGAGCAATCTATTTGCTTTGTGAACTGTTTGTTAACCTGTCCAGTTACTTTCAAAGATTGTATACAAACACCTCAGGTCTCTCTGTTACTCTCAATAGCTTTAAAGTTGTGCCATTCAGCTTGTATTATCCCTGGTCATTCATCCGGAAGAAAATGGGCTTATCAGTGATAGGCAACATGGTTTTGTGCAGGGAAGGTCATGTCTTACCAACTTAATAGAATTCTTTGAGGAAGTGACAAAGTTGATGGATGAGGGAAGGGCTGTAGATGTCATATACATGGACTTCAGTAAGGCGTTTGATAAGGTTCCCCATGGTAGGCTGATGGAGAAAGTGAAGTCGCATGGGGTCCAAGGTGTACTAGCTAGATGGATAAAGAGCTGGCTGGGCAACAGGAGACAGAGAGTAGCAGTGGAAGGGAGTTTCTCAAAATGGAGACGTGTGACCAGTGGTGTTCCACAGGGATCCGTGCTGGGACCACTGTTGTTTGTGAGATACATAAATGATTTGGACGAAAGTATAGGTGGTCTGATTAGCAAGTTTGCAGACGACACTAAGATTGGTGGAGTAGCAGATAGTGAAGGGGACTGTCAGAGAATACAGCAGAATATAGATAGACTGGTGAGTTGGGCAGATAAATGGCAGATGGAGTTCAATCAGGGCAAATGCGAGGTGATGCATTTTGGAACATCCAATTCAAGAGTGAACTATACAGTAAATGGAAAAGTCCTGGGGAAAATTGATGGACAGAGAGATTTGGGTGTTCAGGTCCATTGTTCCCTGAAGGTGGCAACGCAGGTCAATAGAGTGGTCAAGAAGGCATACGGCATGCTTTCCTTCATCGGACGGGGTATTGAGTACACGAGTTGGCAGGTCATGTTACAGCTGTATAGGACTTTGGTTCGGCCACATTTGGAATACTGCGTGCAGTTCTGGTCGCCACATTACCAAAAGGATGTGGATGCTTTGGAGAGGGTGCAGAGGAGGTTCACCAGGATGTTGCCTGGTCTGGAGGGCGCTAGCTATGAAGAGAGGTTGAGTAGATTAGGATTATTTTCATTAGAAAGACGGAGGTTGAGGGGGGACCTGATTGAGGTGTACAGAATCATGAGAGGGAGAGACAGGGTGGATAGCAAGAAGCTTTTTCCCAGAGTGGGGGATTCAATTACAAGGGGACACGAGTTCAAAGTGAGAGGGGAAAGTTTAGGGGGGATATGCGTGGAAAGTTCTTTATGCAGAGGGTGGTGGGTGCCTGGAACGCATTGCCAGTGGAGGTGGTAGACTCGGGCACGATAGCGTCTTTTCAGATGTATCTAGACAGATACATGAATGGGCAGGAAGTAAAGAGATACAGACCCTTAGAAAATAGGCGACAGGATTAGATAGAGGATTTGGATCGGCGTAGGCTTGGAGGGCCGAAGGGCCTGTTCCTGTGCTGTAATTTTCTTTGTTCTTTGTTCTTTGCATGCAGCTCACCATCACCTTCTCAAGGGCAATTATGGATGGGCAATAAATGCTGCCCTAGTCAACGACACCCACATCCCATGATCGGATAATATATATCAAATCTTCTGACAATGTATCTCCTCACACATCTGCCATGCCAATTAAATATTAGGAAGACTGCTGCCGTTGTTTTCAAACCCCACGTCAAAAGTTTCCTAGCTACAGACTGGATCTCTCTCCTTGGCAACTGTCTGAAACTAAAGCAAACTGTTCACAACCTGGTTTCATAGTTGACGCTGCGACAAGCTTCCTGCTAAATATTACTAAAACAGCCTACTTACACTTCCGTATCATCACCCAACTTTGCCCCTCTCTCAGCTCTTCTGCTGATGAAACAGTCCCCCTTGCCTGTGTTACCTGTAGACTCGACTAGTCCAACACACTCCTGGCTGGTCTCCCACATTCTACTCTCCATAACCCTGAGGTGATCCAATGCACTGCTGCCCATGTCTTAACTCACACCAAGTCCTGTTCACCCATTACCCCTTGGACTCACTGACCTACATTGGCTCCTGGTCAGCAACACCTCAATTTTAAAACTCTCAGCCTTCTTTTCAAATCCTTCATTATCTCACTCCTCCTTATCTGTGTAATCTCCTCCAGCCCGACAACCCTCCGAGATATCTGCACTCATCTATTTCTGGCCTCTTGAGCATCTACGAGTTTAATTGCTCGACCATTGGTGGTCCTGCCTTCAGCTGCCGAGGCCCTACGCTCGGGAAGAGTAGAGCAGAACTTCCAGGGAGTAATTCCTGGAAGATAAATGTCAGTGAATTAAACACTAAAATAAAAGCAAAATATTGTGGATGCTGAACACTGGAAATACTCAGCAGGTCTGGCAGCATCTGTGCAGAGAGAAACAGAGTTAATGTTTCAGATCTGTGACCCTTCATCAGAACTGGTAAACGTTAGAAATGTAACAGTCTTTGAGCAAGTGAAAGAGGGGAAGGGGGAAGAAGAACAAGAAGGAAGGACTGTGATGGGACAGAGAGGGGATAGATTAAATTACAGACTGTTACATTCCTAACGTTTACCAGTTCTGATGAAGGGTCAGAGACCGGAAACATTAACTCTGTTTCTCTCTACACAGATGCTGCCAGACCTGCTGAGTATTTCTGGCACTTTCTGGTCTCATCCCTAATCTTTTGAATTCTCTCCCCAAACCCTAAATGCAATAAGCTGCACTGAGTCCAGTTTTAGGGAGTCCTGCTTGGACAGAGTACTAAATGCAGTAAAGTTATCGAGAGATTGAATTTTAAGTGATCTAAGAGTCTATCTCTTTCCAACAATTTGTTAATTTTACATTTAGCATTTCACTTAATTTTAAGCTGAATTTGTACTTTATTTCACAATCTGTTTGTGAGAATTGGACAGTTAATTGATGCTGATGGAAAAGGAAGGTCAGTGTCAGCTTGGATATAAAACTGACTTAATGACAGAAAACAGTGAGTTGCGGTAAATAGTTGTTATTCAAACTGGAGAAAAATAGACAGTTGTGTTCCCCAAGGGTTAGTGCTAGGAACACTGTTTTATTCTGATATGTATAAATGATTTGGACAATGGCTTACAGAGAAACATTTCAAAATTTGCAGGTGATACCAAACTTGGAGGCGGGGCAGGCATTGAGGTTGATACCAATCGATGTCAGAGGACAGAGATAGGCTAGCAGAATGGGCAGACGAGAGGCAAATGGAATTTAATACAGACAAGTGTCAAGTGATGCATTTTATCAGAAGTAACAGGGAGAGGCAATATACACTTAATGGTAAAGTTCGAAAGAGTGTGCAGAGACAAAGGGACATGGGGTTCATGCACATAGATCCCTGAAGGTGGCAGGATATATTGAGAGAGTCGTCAGTAAAGCATATGGAATCTTGGGCTTCATAGATAGAGGTGGTGAGTTCAGAGGAAGGAAAGTTATGCTGTAACTTTATGAAGCTCTGGTTAGGCCCCAAGTGGAGTACTGCATCCAGTTCTGTTCACCACACTTTAGGAAGGATGTGAGGATCATTGACAGGGTGTAGAGGAGGGTTACTTTAATGGTTCCAGAGATGGAGGATTTTCAGTACAATATAGTCTGTAAAAGCTGGGATTGTCTTCCTTGGAGTAAAGGAGATTGAGGGGAGATTTGATACATGTATACAAGATGATAACCTGTTTGGATAAGGGAGACAGGAAAAGATGTTCCCATTAGCTTATGGTACAATGACTAGAGTTAAGATTGAGGGCAAGAGTAAAGGGGGATGTGATGAACAACATTTTTACACAACGAGTGGTAATGGCCTGGAAATCATTGCCTCCGAGGGTGGTGGAAGCAGAGAAGGTGAATTATTTCAAAAGGATATTGGATGAACACTTGAAGTAAATAAACTTGCAGGAATATGGAGTCAGAGCTGGGGAATGAGACTGGCTGGATTTATCGACAAAGAGCTGGCATGGACTCGATGAGCAGAATGGCCTAATTCTGTGCTGAAATGACTATGACTCTACGACTCTCTGACAGGGGAATACTATTACTACTTTTAGTTTAGTTTAGAGATACAGCACTGAAACAGGCCCTTCGGCCCACCGAGTCTGTGCGGACCATCAACCACCCGTTTATACTAATCCTACACTAATTCCATATTCCTACCACATCCCCACCTGTCCCTATGTTTCCTTACCACCTACCTATACTACGGGCAATTGCTAATGGCCAATTTACCGATCAACCTGCAAGTCTTTGGCATGTGGGTAGAAACCGGAGCACCCGGAGGAAACCCACGCAAACACAGGGAGAACTGGCAAACTCCACACAGGCAGTACCTAGAATTGAACCCGGGTCACTGGAGCTGTGAGGCTGCGGTGCCAACCACTGCACCACTGTGCCGCCCTATACTGGGAAAGTTTATAATGGACTGGGCAGTATCACCCTGGAGAACCCCGTGATGTAAGTGAAATGTTTGATGCCCCAGAACGTGGTTAACAAATGTCCTTCACAATCAGAATAAATCAGTTCAGACCCACTGACAATTCTGGAGTCATTCACAATGGGGAGTAATTTCTCCTCATTTTCTCGACATAGGACAGCAGTCAGGCTTTTCACTGTGTCCACCACCTCCATGTTGAAAGTCTTGTCAGGGTTAGGTGAGATAAGACACGTTGCCTGGGCGACAGCTTACTTCAGTTGTATTACTGCTTCTGTGCTCTCTTCAGTCCAACCCGGTTAAACCTGGTCATCATCACCATTAGTTAGTTCATAAAGAGGAGTCACAGTCTCTGCAAATCGAGGGATGAGGGTCCACTGATACCCCACCAGCCTGAGGATAGGACACAGGGTAGTCTTTGAGGTGGACAGGGGTAGATACTGGATGAGGGTCCACTGATACCCCACCAGCCTGAGGATAGGACACAGGGCAGGACTTTGAGGTGAACAGGGGTAGACACTGGATGGTCTCGGCCTGACGCTGGTGTGGGCTGATGCAGGAGGATCTGATCTGGGCACGTAGAAAGGTGACACGGTCTTGCACCAGTTGGGCCTTACGTGGATGTTCTTTTTGTCCAGCTCCCAAAGTCACTGCAGTAGTTCCTGTAAAAGGGTTAAATGTGTGGACACGGTGATGAGAAGATCATCGACATATTGCAGCGAGCAGGAAGACTGTGAAAAGCTCGGAAGGGACCCGGCTACACGTTTGTTGAAAATAGTGGGGTTATTGTGGAACCCCTTGTGACAGACATGTCCAGGAGTACCTCTGGTCCTCAGAAGTGAATGTGAATTTAATTTGTTTCTCTAGTTTTACTGGGATACTACAATAACCATTAGAGATATCCAGGGTGGAGAAGACAGCCCTGCCACTGAGAATCCGGGAGAGTAGGGTGGGTGTCTATCTGACAACCGGGTTCACGCAGGGTTGACTGAATTGAGTTTGTGGTGGTCAATAGTCAGTCACCAGCTGCCATCCGGCTTTCCAACCAGTCAAATCGGGCAGTTAGAAGGGAACATGGCTTCGTGAACTACACCCTGGTATAACAATGACATGATATTGTCTGGAATGTATGATATAATCTCAGCTCGGTAAGAATACTGCTTCATGGATCATGCAATGGTCAGTTAATTTCTTCCGGTCTGCTCATGTTTGCACAGTTATCTTTATGGGTTGTGGATACACTCGACACGGACTCGAGAATCACCTGTACCTCAGGGTGATCAGAGCTGTCTGGTTCCCACTCCTCTGATGTTTTAATCATGAATATTGAGGTTACACTGGACACCACAGTAGGGGTATGTTTTAATGTTCGACAATATACAAATATAGAGATAATCAATTACTGCTGATAACCTTTGAGCACATTACTGCCCAGTAGTCCCTGTCCATTATGCAGGATCATATAAAAGGGAGGCAGGACTTTGACATGAGCTGTGTTCCGTCTCCTACACCAATGTAAGATCTGATCCAGGGTCACAGATTAACCAAAAGGAGATCGAAGGGTCACAAGCAGTTTATTGAGCAGCTAATGCGTGTCCTTGATAAGTATGTACCTGTCAGGCAGGGAGGAAGTTGTCGAGCAAGGGAGCCGTGGTTTACTCAAGAAGTTGAAGCGCTTGTCAAGAGGAAGAGGGCGGCTTATGTTAGGATGAGACGTGAAGGCTCAGTTAGGGCGCTTGAGAGTTACAAGCTAGCCAGGAAGGATCTAAAGGGAGGGCTAAGAAGAGCAAGGAGAGGACACGAGAAGTCATTGGCGGATAGGATCAAAGAAAACCCTAAGGCTTTCTATAGGTATATCAGGAATAAACGAATGATAAGAGTTAGAACAGGGCCAATCAAGGATAGTAGTGGGAAGTTGTGTGCGGAATCAGAGGAGATAGGGGAAGCGTTAAATGAATATTTTTCGTCAGTATTTACAGTAGAGAAAGAAAATGTTGCCGAGGAGATTACTGAGATACAGCCTACTAGGCTAGATGGGATTGAGATTCACAAGGAGGAGGTGTTAGCAATTTTGGAAAGAGTGAAAATAGATAAGTCCCCTGGGCCAGATGGGATTTATCCTAGGATTCTCTGGGAAGCCAGGGAGGAGATTGCAGAGCCGTTGTTGTTGATCTTTAAGTCGTCATTGTCGACAGGAGTAGTGCCGGAGGACTGGAGGATAGCAAATGTTGTCCCCTTGTTCAAGAAGGGGAGTAGAGACAGCCCTGGTAATTATAGACCTGTGAGCCTTACTTCGGTTGTGGGTAAAATGTTGGAAAAGGTTATAAGAGACAGGATTTATAATCATCTTGAAAAGAATAAGTTCATTTGCGATAGTCAGCACGGTTTTGTGAAAGGTAGGTCGTGCCTCACAAACCTTATTGAGTTTTTCGAGAAGGTGACCAAACAGGTGGATGAGGGTAAAGCCGTGGATGTGGTGTATATGGATTTCAGTAAGGCGTTTGATAAGGTTCCCCACGGTAGGCTATTGCAGAAAATACGCAAGTATGGGGTTGAAGGTGATTTAGAGCTTTGGATCAGAAATTGGCTAGCTGAAAGAAGACAGAGGGTGGTGGTTGATGGCAAATGTTCATCCTGGAGTTTAGTTACTAGTGGTGTACCGCAAGGTTCTGTTTTGGGGCCACTGCTGTTTGTCATTTTTATAAACGACCTGGATGAGGGTGTAGAAGGGTGGGTTAGTAAATTTGCGGATGACACGAAGGTCGGTGGAGTTGTGGATAGTGTCGAAGGGTGTTGTAGGGTACAGAGGGACATAGATAGGCTGCAGAGCTGGGCTGAGAGATGGCAAATGGAGTTTAATGCGGAGAAGTGTGAGGTGATTCACTTTGGAAGGAGTAACAGCAATGCAGAGTACTGGGCTAATGGGAAGATTCTTGGTAGTGTAGATGAGCAGAGAGATCTTGGTATCCAGGTACATAAATCCCTGAAAGTTGCTACCCAGGTTAATAGGGCTGTTAAGAAGGCATATGGTGTGTTAGCCTTTATTAGTAGGGGGATCGAGTTTCAGAGCCACGGGGTCATGATGCAGCTGTACAAAACTCTGGTGAGGCCGCACCTGGAGTATTGCGTGCAGTTCTGGTCACCGCATTATAGGAAGGATGTGGAAGCTTTGGAAAGGGTGCAGAGGAGATTTACTAGGATGTTGCCTGGTATGGAAGGAAGGTCTTACGAGGAAAGGCTGAGGGACTTGGGGTTGTTTTCGTTAGAGAGAAGGAGGAGGAGAGGTGACTTAATAGAGACATACAAGATAATCAGAGGGTTAGATAGGGTGGATAGTGAGAGTCTTTTTCCTCGGATGAGGATGGCAAACACGAGGGGACATAGCTTTAAGTTGAGGGGTGAAAGATATAGGACAGATGTCAGAGGTAGTTTCTTTACGCAGAGAGTAGTAGGGGCGTGGAACGCCCTGCCTGCAACAGTAGTAGACTCGCCAACTTTAAGGGCATTTAAGTGGTCATTGGATAGACATATGGATGTAAATGGAATAGTGTAGGTCAGATGATCGGCGCAACATCGAGGGCCGAAGGGCCTGTACTGCGCTGTAATATTCTAATTCTAATTCTAATTCTAACAGTTCAAATACAGCACAAAATCAGAATAGACATAGTGGACATACGGCCTGTGGCAGGTGAGAAAGGCTTTCTGGCTATGGATCAAATGTAAGAAGCTATTATGAAAGACGTTATAGCAGGACACACAGAATAATTCAAGGTGATCAGGCAGAGTCAACATGCTTTTGTGAAACGGAAACCATGTTCAACCAATTTATTGAAGTTCCTTGAAGAAGTAACAGGTGCTGTGGATAAAGGGGAACTGGTGGATGTACTGTACTTAGATTTCCAGAAGGGATTACATAATGTGCCACATCAAAGTTCATTGCGGAATATAAAAGCTCATGGTGTAGGGGGCAACCTATTGGCTTGGATAGAAGATTGGCTAGCTAACAGGAAACAGAGAGCAGGCTTAAATGGATCATTTTCTGTTTGGCAAGATGTAAAGAGTGGTGTGTCACAGGGATCAGTGCGGGTGCCTGAGCTCTTTACAATTTATATAAATCACTTGGATGAAGGGGCCAAAGGTATGTTTGCTAAATTTGCTGATGACAGAAACGTCGGTCAGACAGTATGTTGTGACGTGGACACAAGTGAACCACAAAGGGGTAGATCGATTGAGTGATTGGGCAAAGATCTGGTAAATGGAGTATAATGTGGGAAAATAAGAAATTGTCCATTTTGGCAGGAAGAATAAAAATTAAGCATATAATCACAATGGTGAGAGATTTCAGAGCTCTACTATCCAGGGGGAACTGAGAGTCCTTGTGCATGAATTGTAAAAGGTTAATATGTAGGTATTGCAAGTCATTAGGAAAACTAATAGAATGTTATCGTCCAATGCAGGAGGAATTGAATACAAATGTAGGGAGGTTATGTTTCAGTTATATAGGGAGACCACTTCTGGAATACTGTGTACAGTATTGGTCTCCTCATTTAAGGACAGGTGGAAATGCATTCGAAGCAGTTCAGAGATGGTTTACTAGACTAATGCCTGGAATGGGGGTGTTCTCTAATGAGGAAAGGCTGGACAGGCTAGGCTTATGTCAGCTGGAGTTTAGAAGAGTAAGAGGCGACTTGATTGAAACTTATAAGATTCTGAGTGTGGGACAGAGCAAATGAGGCCGACAGAGAGAGAAAGAACGAGAGAGAGAGAGCTCAATTCATCTGCTGCTAAAAACCTCATCCATGCCTTTTTTATCTCGAGACTTGACTATTCTAACACACTCCTGGCTGGTCTCCCACATCCTACTCTCTGTAACCTGTGGTCATCCAAAACTCTGCTGCCATCTTCTAATTTGCACCAAATTCTGTTCACCCAACATCCCTGTGCTCACTGACCTACATTGGCTCTAGGTCCAGTAACACCTCAATTTTAATATTCTCACTCATGTGCTCAAATCCCTCCATGTCCTCACCCCTCTGATTATCCCAATCCCCTGTTCATTTCCAATGTTCCTGAAACTTGTTCCTCTTAAAAATCTTTTTTCCAATTCTGGCTTAAAAGTGAGTTTCTTTCCCTCTGCCTCTCTTCATATAACATGGAACATAGAACAGTACAGCACAGTACAGGCCCTTCGGCCCACGATGTTGTGCCGAACCTTTAACCTACTCTAAGATCAAACTAACTACCTACCCTTCATTCTCCTATCATCCATGTACCGATCCAAGAGTCGCTTAAATTTCCCTAATGTATCTGCTTCTACTACCACCACTGGCAGCGCATTCCACGCACCCACCACTCTCGGTGTAAAGAACCTACCTCTGACATCTCCCTGAAACCTTCCTCCAGTCACCTTAAAATTATGCCCACTAGTGATAGCCCTTTCCACCTGGGAAAAAGTCTCTGGCTATCCACTCTATCTATGCCTCTCATCATCTTGTACCCCTCTATCAAGTCACCTCTCATCCTTCTTCGCTCCAATGAGAAGAGCCCTAGCTCCCTCAATCTTTCTTCATAAGACATGCCCTCCAGTCCAGGCAGCATTCTGGTAAATCTCCTCTGCACCCTCTCGAAAGCTTCCATACCCTTCCTATAATGAGGCGACCAGAACTGAACACAATATTCCAAGTGTGGTCGAACCAGGGCCTTATAGAGCTGCAGCATAACCTCGCAGCCCTTAAAGTCAATCCCCCTGTTAATGAAAGCCAACACACCATACGCCTTCTTAACAACCCTATCAACTTGGGTGGCAACTTTGAGCGATCTCTGGACATGGACCCCAAGATCCCTCTGTTCCTCCACACTACCAAAAGCCCTGTCTTTAAGCCTGTATTCTGCATTCAAATTCGACCTACCAAAATGAATCACTTCACACTTTTCCAGGTTGAACTCCATCTGCCACTTCTCAGCCCAGCTCTGCATCCTGTCAATGTCCCGTTGCAACCTACAACAGCCTTCCACACTATCCACAACTCTAGCAACCTTCGTGTCATCGGCAAACTTGCTAACCCAGCCTTCCACTTCCTCATCCAAGTCATTTATAAAAATCACAAAGAGCAGAGGTCCCAGAACAGATCCCTGCAGAACACCACTGGTCACCGAGCTCCATACTGAATACTTTCCATCTACTAACACCCTCTGTCTTCTATGGGCCAGACAATTTTGTATCCAGACAGCCACAGTGTGGTTTTCCTGACCACACATTTCATCGCTCCTGCTGCACTCATGCTGTGGAAGCTTGGATCCATAAAATGGTGTGAGCTGCACTGCCGGTCACATCCAGCACATTGTACAGGACACCCAGGCTGGCCGGGGTGCTCGTGTCGGTGTAACGTGTGTGTGTCTGTAGTGTGAGGAGAGGTCTGATTAGATTAGATTAGAGATACAGCACTGAAACAGGCCCTTCGGCCCACCGAGTCTGTGCCGAACATCAACCACCCATTTATACTAATCCTACACTAATCCCATATTCCTACCAAACATCCCCACCTGTCCCTATATTTCCCTACCACCTACCTATACTAGTGACAATTTATAATGGCCAATTTACCTATCAACCTGCAAGTCTTTTGGCTTGTGGGAGGAAACCGGAGCACCCGGAGAAAACCCACGCAGACACAGGGAGAACTTGCAAACTCCACACAGGCAGTACCTGGAATCGAACCCGGGTCCCTGGAGCTGTGAGGCTGCGGTGCTAACCACTGAATATGAAGTCGATCAGCCATTTCAGCAACTTTGATGTACGTCTTTGAAACTTGGTCCTTGCATGTCGACTGACCGCCTGTATTAGTCACTCTCAGCTGAACATACATTCAGCAGCACGAGGAACCCCCTCTCGTGTTATTTAAAAGGACCAGGCGTCCAACTTGCAGGTGAGGGGCTTTTGACTTACTTCTGTTATTATAAAGTTAGTGGAGGTGCTGTGGATGGTTTTCTGGAGGTTGTGCTGTGAGCTGCTGCAGACATTCAGGGAGGAGAGAGGACTTGGTGACACAACTCTGCACGATGAATGGGGACTGTAGTTACAGTGTCTCTGAGTCTGTAACATGATCAACACATGAAGCAGAAGCTGCAGAGAGAGTGAAAGCTCTGGAAAGAAAGAGGAGGAATGGCCTCTGCCCTACCCACCCTGGGTTTCCAAGAGCAAAAAGAGCAGTGGTCCTAATATTGAGCCCAGGGGAACACCACTGTATACTCCCATTGAGTCTAAACAACAACCTTTCACCACTTCTCTCTGTTTACTGTTCCTTAGCCAATGTTATATCCACACTGTCACTGTACCTTTAATCCATAGTGTTCAGTTTTCCTAATGTGTCTATTGAATGTCACTTGATCGAACACCTTTTGAAAGTCCATATTCTTTTCTTTTTTTCTTTTGGGCCTCCTTATCTCGAGAGACAATGGATACGCGCCTGGAGGTGGTCAGTGGTTTGTGAAGCAGCGCCTGGAGTGGCTATAAAGGCCAATTCTGGAGTGACAGGCTCTTCCACAGGTGCTGCAGAGAAATTTGTTTGTTGGGGCTGTTGCACAGTTGGCTCTCCCCTTGCGCCTCTGTCTTTTTTCCTGCCAACTACTAAGTCTCTTCGACTCGCCACAATTTAGCCCTGTCTTTATGGCTGCCCGCCAGCTCTGGCGAATGCTGGCAACTGACTCCCACGACTTGTGATCAATGTCACACGATTTCATGTCACGTTTGCAGACGTCTTTATAACGGAGACATGGACGGCCGGTGGGTCTGATACCAGTGGCGAGCTCGCTGTACAATGTGTCTTTGGGGATCCTGCCATCTTCCATGCGGCTCACATGGCCAAGCCATCTCAAGCGCCGCTGACTCAGTAGTGTGTATAGGCTGGGGGTGTTGGCCGCTTCAAGGACTTCTGTGTTGGAGATATAGTCCTGCCACCTGATGCCAAGTATTCTCCGAAGGCAGCGAAGATGGAATGAATTGAGACGTCGCTCTTGGCTGGCATACGTTGTCCAGGCCTCGCTGCCGTAGAGCAAGGTACTGAGGACACAGGCCTGATACACTCGGACTTTTGTGTTCCGTGTCAGTGCGCCATTTTCCCACACTCTCTTGGCCAGTCTGGACATAGCAGTGGAAGCCTTACCCATGCGCTTGTTGATTTCTGCATCTAGAGACAGGTTACTGGTGATAGTTGAGCCTAGGTAGGTGAACTCTTGAACCACTTCCAGAGCGTGGTCGCCAATATTGATGGATGGAGCATTTCTGACATCCTGCCCCATGATGTTCGTTTTCTTGAGGCTGATGGTTAGGCCAAATTCATTGCAGGCAGACGCAAACCTGTCGATGAGACTCTGCAGGCATTCTTCAGTGTGAGATGTTAAAGCAGCATCGTCAGCAAAGAGGAGTTCTCTGATGAGGACTTTCCGTACTTTGGACTTCGCTCTTAGACGGGCAAGGTTGAACAACCTGCCCCCTGATCTTGTGTGGAGGAAAATTCCTTCTTCAGAGGATTTGAACGCATGTGAAAGCAGCAGGGAGAAGAAAATCCCAAAAAGTGTGGGTGCGAGAACACAGCCCTGTTTCACACCACTCAGGATAGGAAAGGGCTCTGATGAGGAGCCACCATGTTGAATTGTGCCTTTCATATTGTCATGGAATGAGGTGATGATACTTAGTAGCTTTGGTGGACATCCGATCTTTTCTAGTAGTCTGAAGAGACCACGTCTGCTGACGAGGTCAAAGGCTTTGGTGAGATCAATGAAAGCAATGTAGAGGGGCATCTGTTGTTCACGGCATTTCTCCTGTATCTGACGAAGGGAGAACAGCATGTCAATAGTCGATCTCTCTGCACGAAAGCCACACTGTGCCTCAGGGTAGACGCGCTCGGCCAGCTTCTGGAGCCTGTTCAGAGCGACTCGAGCAAAGACTTTCCCCACTATGCTGAGCAGGGAGATTCCACGGTAGTTGTTGCAGTCACCGCGGTCACCTTTGTTTTTATAGAGGGTGATGATGTTGGCATCACGCATGTCCTGGGGTACTGCTCCCTCGTCCCAGCACAGGCATAGCAGTTCATGTAGTGCTGAGAGTATAGCAGGCTTGGCACTCTTGATTATTTCAGGGGTAATGCTGTCCTTCCCAGGGGCTTTTCCGCTGGCTAGGGAATCAATGGCATCACTGAGTTCCGATTTGGTTGGCTGTATGTCCAGCTCATCCATGACTGGTAGAGGCTGGGCTGCATTGAGGGTAGTCTCAGTGACAGCATTCTCCCTGGAGTACAGTTCTAGGTAGTGCTCAACCCAGCGGTCCATCTGTTTGCGTTGGTCAGTGATTATGTCCCCCGATTTAGATTTGAGGGGGGTGATCTTCTTGATGGTTGGCCCAAGAGCTCTCTTCATGCCATCATACATTCCTCTGATGTTTCCGGTGTCTGAGGCCAGCTGAATATGACTGCATTGGTGTTGGCAGTAGTCGTTTGCGCAACGCCTAGCTGTTCTTTGTGCAGTACTTCTGGCTGCTTTAAGTGCTGCGGATGTTAAATCGCTGGGGGCTTTCTTGCAGTTCAAAAGTGCAATGCACTTAGCGGCTATGACAGGTTCCAGCTCTTCATTATGAGATTGAAACCAGTCTGCATTTCTCTTCGCACTTTTGCCGTAGGTGGTCAAAGCTGACTCATAGATGGCGTCTCTGATGTGGGCCCACTTGGTCTCAGCATCCCCTGTGGGAGTGTTTTGAAGGGCTGTTACAAGTGAATTTAGAAATTTTTGTAACAGCTGTGGGTGAGAAATTCTGCTCGTGTTGATGCGCGGGTGGCCCTTCTGCTTGGAATGATGCAACTTCTTTGGTCTGAGTCTAACCTTGCTGCACACCAGGGAGTGGTCGGTGTCGCAGTCCGCACTGTGGAAGCTGCGTGTGATTTGAACACTGTTTAAGGCGGCTCGCCTTGTGACAATGAGGTCTAGCTGGTGCCAACGACGTGATCTTGGGTGCCTCCATGAAACCTGGTGACAGGGTTTAGTGTGAACGAACGAGTTGGTGATGCAGAGGTTATGATAGGTACACAACTCAAGCAGTCTCTGCTCGTTCTCATTCAACCTTCCAACGCCATAGCGCCCAAGGCAGGAGGGCCATGAGTCATGGTCGGCCCCAACCCTGGCATTAAAGTCCCCCAGCAGGAATAGGTGTTCGGTGTTGGGGATGCTGCTAATGATGTTATGGAGTTGTTCATAGAACTGGTCTTTAGCTTCAGGTGCGGAACAGAGTGTTGGAGCATAGATGCTGAGTAGGTGTACTGGACCAGAGGTGGTGAGCAGTCGGATGGACAGTATGCGTTCCGAGCCATTTGAGGGAGGCTCTATCATGCTGAGCAAGGAGTTTCTGATGGCGAAGCCCACTCCATGCTGTCTTGGTTCTTCAGGATCCCTGCCCTGCCAGAAGAAGGTGTAGTCTTGCTCTGCTAGAGAGCCACTCGCGGGGAGGCGAGTCTCCTGAAGTGCTGCAATGTCCACATTGAGTCTACTGAGCTCGTTGTTAATGATGGCGGTCTTCCGAGAATCGTTGATTTGTGTAAGGTCTTCCGACAGGCCAGGACACATAGTTCTGACGTTCCAGCTTGCAAAGCGAAGGGCTGGTACCTTCTTTCCTTTTTTCATGTTGTTTGGTGCGGTGTATCAGTCCACCTTTCGGGCAATGACCCTGAGCTCCAAGCACCCATTGAAGCAGGCAGACTGTGGCGGGACAGAACCTTATTGACCGGGGGCTGCCCGGTTTGAGGCGGGCGGTAGCTGTCCAGTGAGGTGCAATGACCTCTCCCACCGACAAAGGCAACCCGTGGCGCCCAGTTTCTATGCCAATTTATCTGGACTTATAACCCGTAACTGCTGCCTTCCGTGTTGTTTCAGTCGCTGTGAGGCAACTATGGAGTGACCTCTCCATGGCGCATGCCTGGGCAAATTTATGGAGGTTGAGAGTTGCCCAGTCGTCAAAACCCCCCTCTCGGCCTTTCTGGTGGGGTCCAAAGGAGTGCAGGACACGACGTTTGGCACCAGCATGGCTGCAGGAACTGCCGGAAACATGCCAAAGGTGACACATGACCGCCTCCGGGGTTCCGCTCCGGATTTTCTGTTAGGGTTTACTCCCTTAGCCTTGGTCTCTCCCGAGACGCCCACAAGGCAGTGGGGTTGTTGGGGCCCCTACACAGGTGTAGGATGGTGCCGGTGGGAGGAGGGGATGCAAGGGGGAGGGGTAGAGGGAGGGGGTGGGGGGGGGTGCAGGGGAAGGGGGTGCGGGGTGAAGATGGTGCGAGGGGGGGGCGGGCTGGGACGGGGTTGTGAGGGGGTGAGCTGAGAGGGTGGAGCAGGGAAGGGGACGGGGGTGGGGGGGGTGGAAGGGGGGTAAAGGGGGGGAGGGGGGGAATCTGGTGCAGGTAATAAGCCATTTCCTCAGTGCCCACCATCGACGTCCGGAAAGCTCATCCACGTCCTTCGGGAGGTGAAGCATCATTTGGCAGACTTAGAGGTGATTACATTTGCTAAGGGTTTTTTTTTGCAGTGGTTTAAATAAAGGCATGCAGCATTGCCGACAGTGCGCTGCAGATGCTCTCCGAGCCATCTCCCGCGGGCGCTTTGAAGTTGCGGCCGGGGGGGCCGTTCGCGGATTTTTTGGGTGTTCGGGGCACCTTTTCACAGGACTTCTCTCGGGTCCCGCAGCTCCTTCTTCACCTCAATGGGAAAGTCCATATATATAACTTCAATCACACCACCCTCATCAACCCTCTCCAGTGTTTTATCAAATAATTCCATCAAGTTTACCTCACCACCACCTCTCTCCACTCCTCCACTGTTGTTAAGTTATCAGACTGATTATCCGACACCCAGTACTGGATGAGCAGAAATTTCCTCCAATTAAATATTGGGAAGACTGAAGCCATTGTTTTAACTCCCCACTCCAACTCTGTTCCCTTGCTATTGATTCCATCCCTCTTCCTGGTGACAGTCTGAGATTGAGACAATATGTTTACATCCTTGGTGTCACATTTCATCACAACATGGGCTTTAACCTCATTTTCAGGGTAGAATTACAACCGCCTATTGCCATCTCAGTAACATCGCCTGACTTCACCCCTGTCTCAGCCCATCTGCTGCTGAAACCTCATTCACGCCTTCGTCACCTCTCGATGTGACTATTCCAACTCACTCCTGGCTGATCTCCCACATCTACTCTCTGTAAACATGAGGTCATCCAAAACTCTGCTACCCATGTCTTAGCTCACACCAAGTCCCGTTTATATGACACTGACCGACATTGGCTCCCAATCAAGCAATATCTTGATTTTAAAATTCTCATCCTTGTTGTCCTATCTCTCAATGGCCTCGCCCCTCCCTATCTCTGTAATCTCCTCCAGCTCCAGAACCCATCGAGACATCTGTGCTCCTCTAATTCTGGCCTCTTTTACATCCGTTAATTAAATCACTGCACCACTGGCGACCGTGCCTTCAGCTGCCGGGGCCCAAGCTGCAGTATCCTCCCTACACATCTCCACCTCTGCACCTCTCCATCTCACTTTCCTCCTTTAAGACATTCCTTGAAACCTTCCTCTTTGGCTAAGCTGTTGGTCCTTTGACCTAATATCTCCTGTTGTATCTCAGTTCGCACTTTGCTTCATGATGCTCCTGTGAAGCACCTTGGGATTTTTTGTAACATTAAAGGCAATATCTAAATATAAATTGTTGTTGTTGTTGTTGTTTGCCAGACATCAATAGTCTTTAGCATATCCAGGTTGCTAACCATTTACTATCCAATGTTTTTCCAAGCAACAAGTATTTTTCTCTTGGGTTGTCACGTCTACAAATGTCCCCAGTCGTGACACTAGTCTGACTGGTCAGTAATTACAGCATTTATCGCATATCTCCTTTTTTAAACAGGATGTAAGATTTACAATCCTCCAATCCTCTGTCATCACACCCATATCCAAGGAGGATTGGAAGATTCTGGCCAGTGCCTCTGCTATTTCCACTATTCCTTCCCTCAGAAACCCCTATACATCCATTCAGACTGGGTAAGAGTTCCAGTTTATTGTGGTTCAAAAAGGTGTTGGATAGAAAGGTGTTAACTGAAACTGTTTGTTCAGTGACTGTAATTAATGTCAGTCTCCATGGACCCTGATTGTGTCACAGGAGGGTTTCCCTCTTCTATTAATATGGGACTCCTTTCGATGTGTTATCCCATACTGTCAGCGGGAGCATCACGCCCGGCACTCACAGGGATCAGCGGCTCCAGAGAGAGGGAGAGGATAGATCAGAATCTGAGAACAATGGGTCAGAGTCTGAGAACAATGGATCAGAATCTGAGAACAATGGGTCAGAATCTGAGAACAATGGGTCAGAATCTGAGAACAATGGGTCAGAATCTGAGAACAATGGGTCAGAATCTGAGAACAATGGGTCAGAGTCTGAGAACAATGGATCAGCATCTGAGAACAATGGGTCAGAGTCTGAGAACAATGGGTCAGAGTCTGAGAACAATGGGTCAGAATCTGAGAACAATGGGTCAGAATCTGAGAACAATGGGTCAGAGTCTGAGAACAATGGGTCAGAGTCTGAGAACAATGGGTCAGAATCTGAGAACAATGGGTCAGAGTCTGAGAACAATGGGTCAGAATCTGAGAACAATGGGTCAGAGTCTGAGAACAATGGGTCAGAATCTGAGAACAATGGGTCAGAATCTGAGAACAATGGGTCAGAATCTGAGAACAATAGGTCAGAGTCTGAGAACAATGGGTCAGAATCTGAGAACAATGGGTCAGAATCTGAGAACAATGGGTCAGAATCTGAGAACAATGGGTCAGAGTCTGATAACAATGGGTCAGAGTCTGAGAACAATGGGTCAGAATCTGAGAACAATGGGTCAGAGTCTGAGAACAATGGGTCAGAGTCTGAGAACAATGGGTCAGAATCTGAGAACAATGGGTCAGAATCTGAGAACAATGGGTCAGAATCTGATAACAATGGATCAGAATCTGAGAACAATGGGTCAGAGTCTGAGAACAATGGGACAGAATCTGAGAACAATGGGTCAGAGTCTGAGAACAATGGGTCAGAATCTGAGAACAATGGGTCAGAATCTGAGAACAATGGATCAGAATCTGAGAACAATGGGTCAGAATCTGAGAACAAGGGATCAGAATCTGAGAACAATGGGTCAGAATCTGAGAACAATGGGTCAGAATCTGAGAACAATGGGTCAGAGTCTGAGAACAATGGGTCAGAATCTGATAACAATGGGTCAGAGTCTGAGAACAATGGGTCAGAGTCTGAGAACAATGGGTCAGAATCTGAGAACAATGGGTCAGAATCTGAGAACAATGGGTCAGAGTCTGAGAACAATGGGTCAGAATCTGAGAACAATGGGTCAGAATCTGAGAACAATGGGTCAGAATCTGAGAACAATGGATCAGAATCTGAGAACAATGGGTCAGAGTCTGAGAACAATGGGACAGAATCTGAGAACAATGGGTCAGAGTCTGAGAACAATGGGTCAGAATCTGAGAACAATGGGTCAGAATCTGAGAACAATGGATCAGAATCTGAGAACAATGGGTCAGAATCTGAGAACAAGGGATCAGAATCTGAGAACAATGGGTCAGAATCTGAGAACAATGGGTCAGAATCTGAGAACAATGGGTCAGAGTCTGAGAACAATGGGTCAGAATCTGATAACAATGGATCAGAATCTGAGAACAATGGGTCAGAATCTGATAACAATGGATCAGAATCTGAGAACAATGGGTCAGAATCTGAGAACAATGGGTCAGAATCTGAGAACAATAGATTGGAATGTTACAACAATGAGCAAGAGTTTATCCTCAGAACTTCACGATCTTTCTACACATTATGATCGGTTCTCATTAGACTTTCGCATCTACCTCGCACTTCGGATTGCTCAATACATTTATTATCCCATCCTCGCTCTTGTTGGTGTCCCTGGTTAGTATCTGTTTCCAGGTATTTATTCTTTAAACCATGTTTAACTGTATTATATTCCTGTAATTTACTCTACCCTCCTTGCTGCTGTTGTTAATCCCGGTGAATATCTCCAGTAATTACCTTGATTAACCATGTTTAACTGTATTACTGCTCCTGTAATTTACTCTGCCCTCCTTGCTGCTGTTGTTAATCCCGGTGAATATCTCCAGTAATTACCTTGATTAACCATGTTTAACTGTATTATATTCCTGTAATTTTCTCTGCCCTCCTTGCTGCTGTTGTTATTTCTGCTGAATCTCTATCTCCAGAAATCAGCTGTATAAACCACTGCTAACGGTATTTCAGTTCTTGTAATTTACTGTCTCCTCTTTGCTGCTGATACTGTCTCTATTTCCAGCTAGGAGATCTGTAAACCCTGTTTACTGAAATACTGTTCTGGAATGTAAATTGTGGGAAGAGAGAAGACAGTTTCATTGGTCCATTGGTCTCCGTCACAAACTCCATCCCCTATCTGTGAACCACATACCCGATCCTGAGGCTGAACCAGGCAGTGTACAACCTGTGTTCTATTTTTACCTTACTTGAGTTCATCTCCAAATTCTCTCCATCACCAACCCTGTCTACTACCACCTGAGTAATATCACCCGTCTCCACTTCTGCCTCAGCCCATCTGCTGCATAAACCCTCATATGTGCCTTTGATAAATCCACACTTGACTATTCCGAATCTCTCCTGGTCACCCTCCCAGTTATAAACCTCCATAAACCACAGCCCATCCAGAACTCTGATGCCTGTATCTTAACTCACACCAAATCCCGATCACCCATCACCCCTGTGCTCACTGATCTACATTGGCTCTCGGTCTGGCAGCACCGAAATTTTAATATTCTCATTCTTGAGTCTGAATCACTCCATGGCCTCACCACTCCATTAGTCCCATTCCCCTGTGCATTTCCCATATTTCTGCAAATAATATGCCTTCAATCTTTTCTCAATTCTCTTTTTAAAGTGAATTTCTTTCTCTCTGTATCTGTTCCCAGCCACGATTTTCAACTCTACTCACTGGTGCTGAGGGCACAGAAGATGGGACCCATAAAATGATGCGAACCACACAGCCGGCCACTTCTAGTGTGGTCAGCACAGTGCCCAATGGTGGACAGAGCTCTAGTATGGTCAGCACAGTGCCCCATGCTGGACAGGGCTCTAGTATGGTCAGCACAATGCCCAATGGTGGACAGAGCTCTAGTATGGTCAGCACAATGCCCCATGCCGGACAGGGCTCTAGTATGGTCAGCACAGTGCCCCATGCTGGACAGGGCTCTAGTATGGTCAGCACAATGCCCCATGCTGGACAGGGCTCTAGTATGGTCAGCACAATGCCCCATGCTGGACAGGGCTCCAGTATGGTCAGCACAATGCCCCATGCTGGACAGGGCTCTAGTATGGTCAGCACAATGTCCCATGCTGGACAGGGCTCTAGTATGGTCAGCACAATGCCCCATGCTGGACAGGGCTCTAGTATGGTCAGCACAATGCCCCATGCTGGACAGGGCTCTAGTATGGTCAGCACAATGCCCCATGCTGGACAGGGCACTAGTATGGTCAGCACAATGCCCCATGCTGGACAGGGCTCTAGTATGGTCAGCACAATTCCCCATGTTGGACAGGGCTCTAGTATGGTCAGCACAATGCCCCATGCTGGACAGGGCTCTAATATGATCAGCACAGTGCCCCATGCTGGACAGGGCTCTAGTATGATCAGCACAGTGCCTCATGCTGGACAGGGCTCTAGTATGGTCAGCACAGTGCCTCATGCTGGACAGGGCTCTAGAGTGGTCAGCATAGTGCCCCATGCTGGACAGGGCTCTAGTGTGGTTAGCACAATGCCCCATGCTGGACAGGGCTCTCGTATGGTCAGCACAATGCCCCATGCTGGACAGAGCTCTAGTATGGTCAGCACAGTGCCTCATGCTGGATAGGGCTCTAGAGTGGTTAGCACAATGCTCCATGCTGGACAGGGCTCTCGTATGGTCAGCACAATGCCCCATGATGGACAGAGCTCTAGTATGGTCAGCACAGTGCCTCATGCTGGACAGGGCTCTAGAGTGGTCAGCATAGTGCCCCATGCTGGACAGGGCTCTAGTATGGTCAGCACAATGCCCCATGCTGGACAGGGCTCTAGTATGGTCAGCACAATGCCCCATGCTGGACAGGGCTCTAGTATGGTCAGCACAATGCCCCATGCTGGACAGGGCTCTAGTATGGTCAGCACAATGCCCCATGCTGGACAGGGCTCTAGTATGGTCAGCACAATGCCCCATGCTGGACAGGGCTCTAGTATGGTCAGCACAAAGCCCCATGCTGGACAGGGCTCTAGTGTGGTCAGCACAGTGCACCATGCTGGACAGTGCTCTAGTATGGTCAGCACAATGCCCCATGCTGGACAGGGCTCTAGTATGGACAGCACAATGCCCCAAGCTGGACAGTGCTCCAGTATGGTCAGCACAATGCCCCATGCTGGACAGGGCTCTAGTATGATCAGCACAGTGCCTCATGCTGGTCAGGGCTCTAGTGTGGTCAGCACAGTGCCCAATGCCGGACAAGGCTCTAGTATGTCCAGCACAGTGCCCCATGCTGGACAGGGCTCTAGTATGGTCAGCACAATGCCCCAGGCTGGACAGGGCTCTAGAGTGGTCAGCACAATGCCCCATGCTGGACAGAGCTCTAGTATGGTCAGCACAATGCCCCATGCTGGACAGGACTCTAGTATTATCAGCACAGTGCCCCATGCTGGACAGGGCTCTAGTATGGTCAGCACAATGCCCCATGCTGGACAGGGCTCTTGTATTATCAGCACAGTGCCCCATGCTGGACAGGGCTCTAGTATGGTCAGCACAGTGCCCCATGCTGGACAGTGCTCTAGTATGGTCAGCACAATGCCCCATGCTGGACAGGGCTCTAGTATGGTCAGCACAATGCCCCAAGCTGGACAGTGCTCCAGTATGGTCAGCACAATGCCCCATGCTGGACAGGGCTCTAGTATGATCAGCACAATGCCCCATGCTGGACAGGGCTCTAGTATGGTCAGCACAAAGCCCCATGCTGGACAGGGCTCTAGTGTGGTCAGCACAGTGCCCCATGCTGGACAGTGCTCTAGTATGGTCAGCACAATGCCCCATGCTGGACAGGGCTCTAGTATGGTCAGCACAATGCCCCAAGCTGGACAGTGCTCCAGTATGGTCAGCACAATGCCCCATGCTGGACAGGGCTCTAGTATGGTCAGCACAATGCCCCATGCTGGACAGGGCTCTAGTATGGTCAGCACAATGCCCCATGCTGGACAGGGCTCTAGTATGGTCAGCACAAAGCCCCATGCTGGACAGGGCTCTAGTGTGGTCAGCACAGTGCCCCATGCTGGACAGTGCTCTAGTATGGTCAGCACAATGCCCCATGCTGGACAGGGCTCTAGTATGGTCAGCACAATGCCCCAAGCTGGACAGTGCTCCAGTATGGTCAGCACAATGCCCCATGCTGGACAGGGCTCTAGTATGATCAGCACAGTGCCTCATGCTGGTCAGGGCTCTAGTGTGGTCAGCACAGTGCCCAATGCCGGACAAGGCTCTAGTATGTCCAGCACAGTGCCCCATGCTGGACAGGGCTCTAGTATGGTCAGCACAATGCCCCAGGCTGGACAGGGCTCTAGAGTGGTCAGCACAATGCCCCATGCTGGACAGAGCTCTAGTATGGTCAGCACAATGCCCCATGCTGGACAGGACTCTAGTATTATCAGCACAGTGCCCCATGCTGGACAGGGCTCTAGTATGGTCAGCACAATGCCCCATGCTGGACAGGGCTCTTGTATTATCAGCACAGTGCCCCATGCTGGACAGGGCTCTAGTATGGTCAGCACAGTGCCCCATGCTGGACAGTGCTCTAGTATGGTCAGCACAATGCCCCATGCTGGACAGGGCTCTAGTATGGTCAGCACAATGCCCCAAGCTGGACAGTGCTCCAGTATGGTCAGCACAATGCCCCATGCTGGACAGGGCTCTAGTATGATCAGCACAGTGCCTCATGCTGGTCAGGGCTCTAGTGTGGTCAGCACAGTGCCCAATGCCGGACAAGGCTCTAGTATGTCCAGCACAGTGCCCCATGCTGGACAGGGCTCTAGTATGGTCAGCACAATGCCCCAGGCTGGACAGGGCTCTAGTATGGTCAGCACAATGCCCCATGCTGGACAGAGCTCTAGTATGGTCAGCACAATGTCCCATGCTGGACAGGACTCTAGTGTGGTCAGCACAATGCCCCATGCTGGACAGGGCTCTAGTATTATCAGCACAGTGCCCCATGCTGGACAGGGCTCTAGTATGGTCAGCACAATGCCCCATGCTGGACAGGGCTCTTGTATGGTCAGCACAATGCCCCATGCTGGACAGGGCTCTAGTATGGTCAGCACAATGCCCCATGCTGGACAGGGCTCTTGTATGGTCAGCACAATGCCCCATGCTGGACAGGGCTCTAGTATTATCAGCACAGTGCCCCATGCTGGACAGGGCTCTAGTATGGTCAGCACAATGCCCCATGCTGGACAGGGCTCTAGTATGGTCAGCACAATGCCCCATGCTGGACAGGGCTCTTGTATGGTCAGCACAATGCCCCATGCTGGACAGGGCTCTAGTGTGGTCAGCACAATGCCCCATGCTGGACAGGGCTCTAGTATGGTCAGCACAGTGCCCCATGCTGGACAGGGCTCTAGTATGGTCAGCACAATGCCCCATGCTGGACAGGGCTCTAGTATTATCAGCACAATGCCCCATGCTGGACAGGGCTCTAGTATGGTCAGCACAATGCCCCATGCTGGACAGGGCTCCAGAGTGGTCAGCACAATGCCCCATGCTGGACAGGGCCCTAGTATTGCCAGCACAGTGCCCCATGCTGGACAGGGCTCTAGTATGGTCAGCCCAGTGCCCCATGCTGGACAGGGCTCTAGTATGGTCAGCACAATGCCCCATGCTGGACAGGGCTCTAGTATGGTCAGCTCAGTGCCTCATGCTGGACAGGGCTCTAGTATGGTCAGCACAGTGCCCCATGCTGGACAGGGCTCTAGTATGGTCAGCACAATGCCCCATGCTGGACAGGGCTCTAGTATTATCAGCACAGTGCCTAATCCTGGACAGGGCTCTAGTATGGTCAGCACAGTGCCCCATGCTGGACAGGGTTCTAGTATGGTCAGCACAGTGCCCCATGCTGGACAGGGCTCTAGTATGGTCAGCACAATGCCCCATGCTGGACAGGGCTCTAGAGTGGTCAGCACAATGCCCCATGCTGGACAGGGCTCTAGTGTGGTCAGCACAGTGCCTCATGCTGGACAGGGCTCTAGTATGGTCAGCACATTGCCCCATGCTGGACAGGGCTCTAGTATGGTCAGCACAGTGCCTCATGCTGGACAGGGCTCTAGTATGGTCAGCACAATGCCCCATGCTGGACAGGTGTCTAGTGTGGTCAGCACAATGCCCCATGCTGGACAGGACTCTAGTGTGGTCAGCACAGTGCCTCATGCTGGACAGGGCTCTAGTATGGTCAGCACAGTGCCTCATGCTGGACAGGGCTCTAGTATGGTCAGCACAATGCCCCATGCTGGACAGGGATCTAGTATTATCAGCACAATGCCCAATGCTGGACACGGCTCTAGTATTGTCAGCACAATGCCCCATGCTGGACAGGGCTCTAGTGTGGTCAGCACAGTGCCCCATGCTGGACAGGGCTCTAGTATGGTCAGCACAGTGCCTCATGCTGGTCAGGGCTCTAGTATGGTCAGCACAGTGCCCCATGCTGCACAGGGCTCTAGTATGGTCAGCACAGTGCCCCATACTGGACAGGGCTCTAGTGTGGTCAGCACAGTGCCCCATGCTGCACAGGGCTCTAGTATGGTCAGCACAGTGCCTCATGCTGGACAGGGCTCTAGTATGGTCAGCCCAGTGCCTCATGCTGGACAGGGCTCCAGCGAGTCATACTATGTTTGTGATACTCATGTGAGGATATTTTTGAATGTGACTTCAATGTCCCAACCAGACAGCTTTGAGTACGTCTTTGAAATCAGGTCTCGGCATGACCACTGTCTGCTTGTGTTAGTCACTGTCAACTGAATATGCATTTAGCATCACAATGAATCCCCTCTAGTGTTATTTAAAAGGACCAGGCATCCGACCTACAGGTGAGGGGCTTTTGACTTACTTCTGCTATTGTAAAGTCAGTGCAGGTGTTGTGGATGGGTTTCTAGAGGTTGCGTTGTGAGCTGCTGCAGACATTCAGGGAGGACAGAGGATTTGGTGACTCAACTCTGTACGAGGTATGGGGACTGTAGTTACAGTGTCTCTGGATCTGTAACATGACCCACAAATGGAGCAGAGACTGCAGAGAACGGAAGCTCTGTAAAGATGGAGGAGGGACTCTTCCCTACCCACCCCGGGTTTTCCAAGAGCTCTTTTCCTACCTACAATTAACCCAAGAGCAGTGTGTGGGTGACTCTGATTCAATAAGGAGGTGGTCGCAGAGCTGTGTCACCTCCTGTAACACGACCTGTAGACTCACACCAGGGTGAGGACGGAGCTGTCAGTTTCATTGAAAGTCTATATATCTGGATCTTCCCAGGCAGGAGCAGTAGACACATACAGCATAGACTCGTAGAAATCAATGGAGTCGTAGAGTCATGCACAACACAAAAGGAGGCCATCTCTCGCTGGAGTAATCCAGTCAGTGCCACTCCCAGCTCATTTCTCATATACCTGTAAGTTAATTTCATTCAATTTCCTTTTGAAATCATTGATTGTCTCGGCTTCCACCACCCTCATGGGCAGTGAGTTCCAGCTCATTAACATCCACTGTGTAAAAAAGTTCTTCCTCATATTCCCCTACATCTCTTACCCAAAAGCTTCCATCTGTGTCCCCTGGTCCGTGTTTCATCAGTTAATGGGAACAGTTTTTCCTTGTCTATCTTATCTTAGCCTATCATAATCTTGTACACCTCTATCAAATCTCTCTCAAACTCCTTTACTCCAGGGAGAACAACTCCATCTTCTCCAAACTCACTTTGTAACTAAACCCCCATCCCTGGAACCATTCTGGTAAATCTCCTCCGCACACCCTCAGGGACCTTCACATCCTTCCGAGTGTGGTGACCAGAACTGGACATAGTTCTCTCGTTGGGGCCTAACCAAATCTTTATAAAGTTTCAGCATAACTTCCCTGCTTTTGTATCTTTGCCTCTAATGATGAAGCCCAAGATCTGATATGTTTTGCCAAACATTCTCCGAATATGTCCTGCCACCTTCACAGATCAATGCATTTAGAGCCACAAGTCCCTCTGTTCCTGCACAATCTTTAGAACTGTGTCATTAAGTCTATATTGCCTTCCTATTCCTTCTGACAAAATGCATCAGCTCACACTCCTCTGTATTAAATTCCACCTGCCACTTCTCTGTCCATTGTGCTAGCCTATCTATATCCTGTTGCAGACAGTTTGTAACATCCTCACTGTTTACCACTCCTCCAAGATTGGTATCATCAGAAAACTGTCAAATTCTACTCTGTATTCCAAGAACCATGTCACTTATATATAAACCAAAAGAAAAACTGTGGTCCTAACACTGACCCTTGGGGAAAATCACTGTCTACCATCCTCCAGTCTGAAAAACAACCATTTAACACATTTCTCTTTTTGCTGTCCTTTGCACAATTTTTGATCCAATTAGATGCTATTCCATGAGCTTCAATTTTGTTAACCAAACATTTGTTCGGTTCTCCATCAAATACTTTCATAAAATCCATGTAGACAACATCCACCACATTCCCTTCATCAACCATCTCTGATCATCGAAATAAATTCAATTAGTTCAGTCAAGCATAATCTGCCTTTTAGAAATCCGTGCTGACAATCCTTAATTAACTCAAACCTCTCCAAGTGTGTGTTGTCCTTTTTCCCTGATTATTGTTTCTAAAACCTTCCTCACAACTGATGTTAAACTAACTGACCAGTAGTTACTAGGCCTGTGTGTTGTCCATTCCCATTGATAATTCAGTGAGGTGAGGGTGACCATCTATGTCATCATTTTCTCCCTCATCAGGGAGAAGCAGGATGTGAGATCCCATGGCTTTGTCAGGATAGCGGGAATCCTGATGGTGTCCGTGGCTCTGAGGGGCCCCCATGTCAACGGGGAGAGGTACAGTTACTGAAAGAACTCTCACTCCATTAATGTACAGTTGGTGTCTGAGCATGCCCAGTCCATCATGTTGGTGAATGTCCTCTATCCTGGCAGCAGCCACCATACCTTCATTCTGAAGCAGTCAACCAGTCCCAACACTGCGGGTCTCCATGCAGAACCAGAATGCAACTCCTCGGAGACAAAGAAAACCCCCTCTAGACACAGCTCGTGTTTCTACACCCCCAAACCACATCCCACCACCAACCAACCTCACACAATTAACATGTGTATAACGTGAGCAATGAAGTCACCAGGAACATGGTGGAACAGGCCATCGGTGTGATGAAGCAATGCTTCCGACGTCTGAACCGCTCGGGGGGAGCCCTCCAGTACACACTGGAGCAGGTGTCCAAGTTCATGCTGTTCTGCTGCATCCTTCATATCATCACCATCATGAGGACACAGGCATTGGCACCAGGAATCCGCAGGCTACCTCAGGAGGAGGAGGAGGCAGGGAGGATACTTCCTGGATGCCTTCGACCCTGACAGGCTGTCGGAGAGTCCCTGCTAAGATTCCGGTTCCCATAGGATAACTTCCCTTTCCCAACACGGATCCCCCATTCTCCACCATTACTCCCATCTGAGACGCCCCATCACAGTGTTATTACAGCACAAAAGGAACTATTCAGTCCGACGTGTCTGCATCGCCTCTCCGAATGAGCAATTCACCTAATCCCATTCCCTGTCTTCTTCCATCAACGCTGCACATTCTTCCTTCTAAGACACCAGTTTATTCAGCTTTAGCATGTTTTTGATGTGGTCACCCAACAGCTGAAAATTATGCAGGGAGAGAGGGAATGGGTGATCCCCAGACAGTCCAAAAGAATCAGGCAGGTAGTGCTGCAAACCCTTGAGTGCATCTCACTCTCCAACAGGTATTCAGTTCAGAATACTGAGGAAAGTGATGCTTCACCTGGGGAGTGCAGCCAGAGCCAAGTCCGTGTCAACACGGGTGGCTGAGCTGCAGAGCGGGGTCGAGGGATGACTGGAAGAGCCATAGTGATCAATAGTCAGGGGAACAGGCAGGTGTTTATGTGGCCACAGACGTGAATCGAGGATGGTGTCATGCTTGTCTGGTTCCAGGGACAAGGATGTCACTGAGCGACTGCAGAGCATCTTGAAGGAGAAGGGGAACAGCCAGCTGTCATGGTCCACATCGGAACCAAAGACAAAGGTAGAAAGAGGAATGTCGTCCTGCAGTCAGAATTTATGGAGCGAGGGAAGAAATAGGCCAGCAGGACCTCAGAGTGTTAACTTCTGGATTACTCCCAGTGCCATGCACAACTGAGTATAGAAATAGAAAACGAAGACAGATGAATGTGTGGCTGGGAAGATGGTGCAGGAGGGAGAGCTTCAGATTCCTGGGACATTGGGACCAGCTTTGGATAAGATGGGACCTGTACAGGCCGGACTGGTTGCACCTGATCGGAGACGGGACTGGGTTACTTGCAGAACGTTTTGCGAGTGCTGTCGGGGAGGGTTTAAACTAGTTTTGCAGGGGGATGGGGACCTGAGGGTAGAATCAGTAGGGACAAAACCTGAAACGAAAATAGAAGGCAGAAAATTAATGGATGAGTCCAGGAGACAGAGGAAAAGAGGGTTAGAATTCTTTTTTAAAAGAGGTTGGCAGTGCTCAAGGGTATCTATTTCAATGCAAGGAGTATAGCAAATAAAGCAGATGAGCTGAGGGCACAGATAGACAGGTCGCAGTATGATATCATAGCTATTACAGAAACATGGCTTAAGGAGGGACAGGAATGGCAGCTCAACGTTCCTGGTTACAGGGTTTTCAGACACGATAGGGAGGGGGATAAGAACGGAGGGGAAGTGGCAATTTCGGTCAAGGAATCTATTGCAGCTGTGAGGAGGGATGATATGTTGGAAGGTTCATCAAATGAGACCATATGGATTGAGCTAAGGAACCAGAAAGGGACAATCACACTGCTGGGAATGTGATCCCGACAGCCAAATAGTTAGAGGGAGATAGAAGATCGGATATGTAGGCAAGACTCTGAGAAGTGCAAGAACAATCGGACAGGAATAGTAGGGGATTTTCATTACCCCAATATTAACTGGGATAATTTTAGTATGAAAAGAATTGAGGGAGCAGAAATCTTGAGGTGCATTCAGGAGAACGTTTTTGACCAGGATGTAACAAGTTCAACAAGAGAGGGTGCCGTTTTTAGACATTGTTTTAGGAAATGAAGATGGGCAGGTGGAAGGAGTAGCAGTGGGGGAGCATTTTGGTGGGAGTTATCATAATTCAGTTAGTTTTATCTGAATTATGGGACAGGACAAGAGATATATCAGCAGTTAGAGTTCTCAATGGGGAAAGTTGTACCCCAGGCTGTTCAACTGAGGAAACAGCTGTTTGAAGGTAATTCAGTCTCAGAGCAGTGGGAGGCATTCAAAGGGGAGATTCCAGAGGTTCAAGATAAACATGTTCCCACAAAAAAAAAGGGTGAGGCGGCCAAATCTCGAGTCCCATGGATGTCAAGGAGCCGACACGGTAGGATAACGCAGAAAAGCAAAGCTTATGTCCGACACTGAGAACTCAATACTGCAGAAAGCCGAGAGGAGTATAGAAAGTGGAGGGATCAAATCAAAAAGGAAATTAGGAAAGGAAAGAGAGGGCATGAAAGAATATTGGCAAGCAAAATCAAGGTGAACCCAAAGATGTTTTCTCAATACATTAAGAGGAAGAGGATAACTAAGGGGAGAGTAGGCCCCATAATAGATCAGAAAGGTAACCTTTGTATAAGGGTGGAAGATATTGGACTGGTTCTTTATTCAGCACTTTGCGTATGTCTTCAGAAAAGAGGGGGGATTTAGATATTGTCGTTAAGGAGGAAAAGTGTGAATTATTGGATATAATAAACATAGGGAGAGAGGAAGTATTAATGGGATTAGCATCCTTGAAAGTTGATAAATCACCACAGCCGGATGAAATGTACCCCAGGCTGTTCAAAGAAGCAAGAGAGGAAATAGCAGAGGGTCTGCCCACCATCATTTCCCAATCCTCACTAGATACAGTTGTGGTGCCGGAGTATTGGAGAATTGCTAACGTTGTACCTCTGTTTAAAAAGGGAGCGAAGGATAATCTGAATAATTACAGGCTAGTCAGTCTAACCTCAGTAGTGGGCAAATTATTGGAATCTATTCTGAGAGACGGGATAAACTGTCATTTAGAGAGGCACAGGTTTATCAAGGATAGTCAGCATGGATTTGTTAAGGGACGCTCTTGTTTAACCAAATTGATTGAATTTTTTGAAGATGTTACAGGGAATATAGATGAGGGTAGTGCAGTTGATGTGGTCTACATGGATATTAGCAAGGCTTCTGACAAGCTCCCACCTGAAAGATTGGTTCAAAAAATAAAATCCCATGGCGTCCAGAGAAATGCAGAAAAGCGGATACAAAATTGGCTCAGTGGCAGGAAACAAAGGGTAATTTATTGACAAGTATTTTTGCGACTGGAGGACTGTCCCCATTGTCATTCCACAGGACTCAGTAATGGGTCCCCTGCTTTTTGTGGTCTATATTAAAGACTTAGATGTAAATGTAGTGGGTATGATCAAGACTTTTGCAGACGACACAAAGATTGGCCATGCAGTGGATAGCGAGAAGGATAGCTGTAGGCTGCAGGAAGATATTGACGGTCTGGTCAGATGGGCAGAAAAATGGGAATCGACCTGGATAAGCGTGAGGTGATGCTGTTGGGGAGCTCAAACAAGCAAAGGAATACACGATTACTAGGACAATACTGAGAAGTGTAGAGGAAGTGAGGGACTTTGGAGTGAATGCCCACAGATCCCTGAAGATAGCAGGACAGGTCAATAAGGCAGTTAAGAAGGCATATGGAATCATTTCCCTTTTTAGCCGAGGTATAGAATGAAAGATCTGGGAGGTTATGCTGGAACTGTCTTAATCATTGGTTAGGCCACAACTTGAATACTGTGTGCAGTTCTGGTAACAGAAAGGATGTAATTGCACTAGAAAGGGTACACAGGAGATTTACGAGGATGTTGCCAGGACTGGAAAAATGCAGCTAAGAGGAAGTATTGGATCGGCTGGGGTTGTTCTCCATGGAACAGAGAAGGCTGAGGGGCGATCTGATTGAAATGAACAAAATTTTGCGGGGCCTGGATAGAGTGGAGGTGAAGAATCTATTCACATTAGCAGAAAGATCAGTGACTAGGGGACATAGATTTAAAGTGATTGGTAGAAATATCAGAAGGGAGTTGAGGAAAAACATATTCACCCAGAAATACAAAATTGCCTCAGTGACAGGAAGCAAAGGGTAATTGTTGACGGGTATTGACTGGAGGACTTTCCCGTGGTTTTCCACGGGGCTCGGTACTGGGTCCCCTGCTTTTAGTGAGGGTCTGTAACTCACTTCATGAAAGGATGGTTGAGGCAGAAACCCTCCACTCATTCAAAAAGAGCCTGGATGTGCACCTCAAATGTCATAATCTGCAGGGCTCGGGATCAAATGCTGGATTAGAATAGGTGGATAATTTTTCAGCTGGCACAGACACGATGGGCCAAGTGGCCTCTTTCTGTGCCTTAAACTTTCTACGATTCTATGATTCTATCACACGAAACACGCAATCCTCGCTAACACTCACAATTACGTCAACAAACTATCAAGATGATCAGAAATGATTTTCCATGAAGCTATCCGTGCTACTCGCCATTTATTAAGACATGATTTTACAAGCAAGAAATATTTTTGTGCTGGGTTATGGCCTCAACAATTTTCCAAGAATCAGCATTGGACTGATAGTTACAGGGCTTATCCAACCTCTCCTTTTTTAAACAGGGTGTAACATTTACAGCCCTCCAGTTCTCTGGCATCTTTTTTTATTCATTCATGGGATGTGGACATCGCTGGATAAGCCAGCATTTATTGTCCATCCCTAATTGCCCTTGAGAAGGTGGTGGTGAGCTGCCTTCATGAACCACTGCAGTCCACGTGGGGTAGGTACACCCACAGTTCTGTTAGGAAGGAGTTCCAGTATTTTGACCCAGTGACAGTGAAGGAACAGTGATATAGTTCCAAGTCAGGATGATGTCTGGCTTCGAGGGGAACTTGCAGGTGCTGGTGTTTCCATACATCTGCTGCCCTTGTCCTTCTATGTGATAGAGGTTGTGTGTTCGGAAGATGCTGTCTAAGTAGACTTGGTGCGTTGCTGCAGTGCATCTTGTAGATGGTACACACTGCTGCCTCTTTGCGTTGGTGGTGAAGATAGTGAATGTTGTGGATGGGGTGCCAATCAAGTGCTGCTTTGTCCTGGATGGTGCCGAGCCTCTTGAGTGTTTTTGGAGCTGCACCCATCCAGGCAAGCAGAGAATATTCCATCACACTCCTGACTTGTGCCTTGTAGATGGTTGACTGGCTTTGGTGAGTCAGGAGGTGAGTTACTCGCCTCAGGATTCCTCGCCGATGACCTGCTCTTTTAGCCATGGTATTTTATATGGCTACTCCTGTTCAGTTTCTGGTCAATGGTAGCCCCTAAGATGCGATAGTGGGGGATTCAGCTATGGTAATATCATTGAATGTCAAGGGGGATGATTAGATTATCTCTTGTCGGAGATGGTCATTGCCTGGCGCTTGTGCAGAGTGAACGATACTTGTCAATTATCAGCCCAAGCCTTGACATTGTCCAAGTCTTGCTCCATTTCTACACGGACTGCTTCAATATTTGAGGAGTCACAAATGGTGCTGAAAATTGTGCAATCATCAGCGAACATCCCACATCTGACCTTATCATTAAAGGAAGGTCATTGATGAAGCAGCTGAAGATGGTTGGGCCTGGGACACAACACTGAGGAACTCCTGCAGTGATGTCCTGGAGCTGAGCTGATTGACCTGCAACAACCACAACCATCTTCCTTTGTGCGAGGTATGACTCCAACTAGCAGAGAGTTTTCCCCCTGATTCCCACTGACTCCATTTTTGCTCGGGCTCCTTGATGCCATACTCAGTCAAATGCTGCCTTGATGTCAAGGGCAGTCACTCATACCTCACCTATTGAATTCAGCTCCTTTGTCCATGTTTGCACCAAGACTGTCATGAGGTCAGGAGCTGTGCGACCCTGGCGGAAACCAAACTGAGCGTCACCGAGCAGGTTATTGCTAAGCAAGTGCAGTTTGGTAGCATTGTCGTTGACACCTTCCATCACCTTACTGATGATTGAGAGGAGGCTGATGGGGCGGTAATTGGCCGGGTTGGACTTGTCCTGCTTTTTGTATGCAGGACATACCTGGGCAATTTTCCACATTGCAGGATAGAGGCTAATGTTGTAGCTGTACTGGAACAGTTTGATGGGGGAACAGAAGTTCTGGAGCACAGGTATTCAGTACTATTTCAGGAATATTGTCAGGGCCCATAGCCTTTGCAGTATCAAGTGCCTTCAATCGTTTCTTGATATCACGCAGAGTGAATCGAACCCTGAGAAACAGTACTGTATACTCCCCTCCACCTCCAGTCTGAACAATCACTGTTCACCACTTCTCTCTGCTTTCTGTCCCTGAGTCAGTGTCATATCCACACTATCACTGTCACATTAATCCATGTCATGACAAGTCTATGAAATATCCACACTATCACTGTCACATTTATCCATGTCATGACAAGTCTATGAAATATCCACACTATCACTGTCACATTAATCCATGTCATGACAAGTCTATGAAATATCCAAACTATCAATGTCACATTAATCCATGTCATGACAAGTCTATGAAATATCCACACTATCACTGTCACATTAATCCATGTCATGACAAGTCTATGAAATATCCACACTATCACTGTCACATTAATCCATGTCATGACAAGTCTATGAAATATCCACACTATCACTGTCACATTAATCCATGTCATGACAAGTCTATGAAATATCCACACTATCAATGTCACATTAATCCATGTCATGACAAGTCTATGAAATATCCACACTATCACTGTCACATTAATCCATGTCATGACAAGTCTATGAAATATCCACACTATCACTGTCACATTAATCCATGTCATGACAAGTCTATGAAATATCCACACTATCACTGTCACATTAATCCATGTCATGACAAGTCTATGAAATATCCACACTATCACTGTCACATTAATCCATGTCATGACAAGTCTATGCAATATCCACACTATCACTGTCACATTAATCCATGTCATGACAAGTCTATGAAATATCCACACTATCACTGTCACATTAATCCATGTCATGACAAGTCTATGAAATATCCACACTATCACTGTCACATTAATCCATGTCATGACAAGTCTATGAAATATCCACACTATCACTGTCACATTAATCCATGTCATGACAAGTCTATGAAATATCCACACTATCACTGTCACATTAATCCATGTCATGACAAGTCTATGAAATATCCACACTATCACTGTCACATTAATCCATGTCATGACAAGTCTATGAAATATCCACACTATCACTGTCACATTAATCCATGTCATGACAAGTCTATGAAATATCCACACTATCACTGTCACATAAATCCATGTCATGACAAGTCTATGAAATATCCACACTATCACTGTCACATTAATCCATGTCATGACAAGTCTATGAAATATCCACACTATCACTGTCACATTAATCCATGTCATGACAAGTCTATGAAATATCCACACTATCACTGTCACATTAATCCATGTCATGACAAGTCTATGAAATATCCACACTATCAATGTCACATTAATCCATGTCATGACAAGTCTATGAAATATCCACACTATCACTGTCACATTAATCCATGTCATGACAAGTCTATGAAATATCCACACTATCACTGTCACATTAATCCATGTCATGACAAGTCTATGAAATATCCACACTATCACTGTCACATTTATCCATGTCATGACAAGTCTATGAAATATCCACACTATCACTGTCACATTAATCCATGTCATGACAAGTCTATGAAATATCCACACTATCAATGTCACATTAATCCATGTCCATGACAAGTCTATGAAATATCCACACTATCACTGTCACATTAATCCATGTCATGACAAGTCTATGAAATATCCACACTATCACTGTCACATTAATCCATGTCATGACAAGTCTATGAAATATCCACACTATCACTGTCACATTAATCCATGTCATGACAAGTCTATGAAATATCCACACTATCACTGTCACATTAATCCATGTCATGACAAGTCTATGAAATATCCACACTATCAATGTCACATTAATCCATGTCATGACAAGTCTATGAAATATCCACACTATCACTGTCACATTAATCCATGTCATGACAAGTCTATGAAATATCCACACTATCACTGTCACATTAATCCATGTCATGACAAGTCTATGAAATATCCACACTATCACTGTCACATTAATCCATGTCATGACAAGTCTATGAAATATCCACACTATCACTGTCACATTAATCCATGTCATGACAAGTCTATGAAATATCCACACTATCAATGTCACATTAATCCATGTCATGACAAGTCTATGAAATATCCACACTATCACTGTCACATTAATCCATGTCATGACAAGTCTATGAAATATCCACACTATCACTGTCACATTAATCCATGTCATGACAAGTCTATGAAATATCCACACTATCACTGTCACATTAATCCATGTCATGACAAGTCTATGAAATATCCACACTATCACTGTCACATTAATCCATGTCATGACAAGTCTATGAAATATCCACACTATCACTGTCACATTAATCCATGTCATGACAAGTCTATGAAATATCCACACTATCACTGTCACATAAATCCATGTCATGACAAGTCTATGAAATATCCACACTATCACTGTCACATTAATCCATGTCATGACAAGTCTATGAAATATCCACACTATCACTGTCACATTAATCCATGTCATGACAAGTCTATGAAATATCCACACTATCACTGTCACATTAATCCATGTCATGACAAGTCTATGAAATATCCACACTATCACTGTCACATTAATCCATGTCATGACAAGTCTATGAAATATCCACACTATCACTGTCACATTAATCCATGTCATGACAAGTCTATGAAATATCCACACTATCACTGTCACATTAATCCATGTCATGACAAGTCTATGAAATATCCACACTATCACTGTCACATTAATCCATGTCATGACAAGTCTATGAAATATCCACACTATCACTGTCACATTAATCCGTGTCATGACAAGTCTATGAAATATCCACACTATCACTGTCACATAAATCCGTGTCATGACAAGTCTATGAAATATCCACACTATCACTGTCACATTAATCCGTGTCATGACAAGTCTATGAAATATCCACACTATCACTGTCACATTAATCCGTGTCATGACAAGTCTATGAAATATCCACACTATCACTGTCACATAAATCCGTGTCATGACAAGTCTATGAAATATCCACACTATCACTGTCACATTAATCCGTGTCATGACAAGTCTATGAAATATCCACACTATCACTGTCACATTAATCCATGTCATGACAAGTCTATGAAATATCCACACTATCACTGTCACATTAATCCATGTCATGACAAGTCTATGAATATCCACACTATCACTGTCACATTAATCCATGTCATGACAAGTCTATGAAATATCCACACTATCACTGTCACATTAATCCATGTCATGACAAGTCTATGAAATATCCACACTATCACTGTCACATTAATCCATGTCATGACAAGTCTATGAAATATCCACACTATCACTGTCACATTAATCCATGTCATGACAAGTCTATGAAATATCCACACTATCACTGTCACATTAATCCATGTCATGACAAGTCTATGAAATATCCACACTATCACTGTCACATTAATCCATGTCATGACAAGTCTATGAAATATCCACACTATCACTGTCACATTAATCCATGTCATGACAAGTCTATGAAATATCCACACTATCACTGTCACATTAATCCATGTCATGACAAGTCTATGAAATATCCACACTATCACTGTCACATTAATCCATGTCATGACAAGTCTATGAAATATCCACACTATCACTGTCACATTAATCCATGTCATGACAAGTCTATGAAATATCCACACTATCACTGTCACATTAATCCATGTCATGACAAGTCTATGAAATATCCACACTATCACTGTCACATTAATCCATGTCATGACAAGTCTATGAAATATCCACACTATCACTGTCACATTAATCCATGTCATGACAAGTCTATGAAATATCCACACTATCACTGTCACATTAATCCATGTCATGACAAGTCTATGAAATATCCACACTATCACTGTCACATTAATCCATGTCATGACAAGTCTATGAAATATCCACACTATCACTGTCACATTAATCCATGTCATGACAAGTCTATGAAATATCCACACTATCACTGTCACATTAATCCATGTCATGACAAGTCTATGAAATATCCACACTATCACTGTCACATTAATCCATGTCATGACAAGTCTATGAAATATCCACACTATCACTGTCACATTAATCCATGTCATGACAAGTCTATGAAATATCCACACTATCACTGTCACATTAATCCATGTCATGACAAGTCTATGAAATATCCACACTATCACTGTCACATTAATCCATGTCATGACAAGTCTATGAAATATCCACACTATCACTGTCACATTAATCCATGTCATGACAAGTCTATGAAATATCCACACTATCACTGTCACATTAATCCATGTCATGACAAGTCTATGAAATATCCACACTATCACTGTCACATTAATCCATGTCATGACAAGTCTATGAAATATCCACACTATCACTGTCACATTAATCCATGTCATGACAAGTCTATGAAATATCCACACTATCACTGTCACATTAATCCATGTCATGACAAGTCTATGAAATATCCACACTATCACTGTCACATTAATCCATGTCATGACAAGTCTATGAAATATCCACACTATCACTGTCACATTAATCCATGTCATGACAAGTCTATGAAATATCCACACTATCACTGTCACATTAATCCATGTCATGACAAGTCTATGAAATATCCACACTATCACTGTCACATTAATCCATGTCATGACAAGTCTATGAAATATCCACACTATCACTGTCACATTAATCCATGTCATGACAAGTCTATGAAATATCCACACTATCACTGTCACATTAATCCATGTCATGACAAGTCTATGAAATATCCACACTATCACTGTCACATAATCCGTGTCATGACAAGTCTATGAAATATCCACACTATCACTGTCACATTAATCCGTGTCATGACAAGTCTATGAAATATCCACACTATCACTGTCACATTAATCCATGTCATGACAAGTCTATGAAATATCCACACTATCACTGTCACATTAATCCATGTCATGACAAGTCTATGAAATATCCACACTATCACTGTCACATTAATCCATGTCATGACAAGTCTATGAAATATCCACACTATCACTGTCACATTAATCCGTGTCATGACAAGTCTATGAAATATCCACACTATCACTGTCACATTAATCCGTGTCATGACAAGTCTATGAAATATCCACACTATCACTGTCACATTAATCCATGTCATGACAAGTCTATGAAATATCCACACTATCACTGTCACATTAATCCATGTCATGACAAGTCTATGAAATATCCACACTATCACTGTCACATTAATCCATGTCATGACAAGTCTATGAAATATCCACACTATCACTGTCACATTAATCCATGTCATGACAAGTCTATGAAATATCCACACTATCACTGTCACATTAATCCATGTCATGACAAGTCTATGAAATATCCACACTATCACTGTCACATTAATCCATGTCATGACAAGTCTATGAAATATCCACACTATCACTGTCACATTAATCCATGTCATGACAAGTCTATGAAATATCCACACTATCACTGTCACATTAATCCATGTCATGACAAGTCTATGAAATATCCACACTATCACTGTCACATTAATCCATGTCATGACAAGTCTATGAAATATCCACACTATCACTGTCACATTAATCCATGTCATGACAAGTCTATGAAATATCCACACTATCACTGTCACATTAATCCATGTCATGACAAGTCTATGAAATATCCACACTATCACTGTCACATTAATCCATGTCATGACAAGTCTATGAAATATCCACACTATCACTGTCACATTAATCCATGTCATGACAAGTCTATGAAATATCCACACTATCACTGTCACATTAATCCATGTCATGACAAGTCTATGAAATATCCACACTATCACTGTCACATTAATCCATGTCATGACAAGTCTATGAAATATCCACACTATCACTGTCACATTAATCCATGTCATGACAAGTCTATGAAATATCCACACTATCACTGTCACATTAATCCATGTCATGACAAGTCTATGAAATATCCACACTATCACTGTCACATTAATCCATGTCATGACAAGTCTATGAAATATCCACACTATCACTGTCACATTAATCCATGTCATGACAAGTCTATGAAATATCCACACTATCACTGTCACATTAATCCATGTCATGACAAGTCTATGAAATATCCACACTATCACTGTCACATTAATCCATGTCATGACAAGTCTATGAAATATCCACACTATCACTGTCACATTAATCCATGTCATGACAAGTCTATGAAATATCCACACTATCACTGTCACATTAATCCATGTCATGACAAGTCTATGAAATATCCACACTATCACTGTCACATTAATCCATGTCATGACAAGTCTATGAAATATCCACACTATCACTGTCACATTAATCCATGTCATGACAAGTCTATGAAATATCCACACTATCACTGTCACATTAATCCATGTCATGACAAGTCTATGAAATATCCACACTATCACTGTCACATTAATCCATGTCATGACAAGTCTATGAAATATCCACACTATCACTGTCACATTAATCCATGTCATGACAAGTCTATGAAATATCCACACTATCACTGTCACATTAATCCATGTCATGACAAGTCTATGAAATATCCACACTATCACTGTCACATTAATCCATGTCATGACAAGTCTATGAAATATCCACACTATCACTGTCACATTAATCCATGTCATGACAAGTCTATGAAATATCCACACTATCACTGTCACATTAATCCATGTCATGACAAGTCTATGAAATATCCACACTATCACTGTCACATTAATCCATGTCATGACAAGTCTATGAAATATCCACACTATCACTTGTCACATTAATCCATGTCATGACAAGTCTATGAAATATCCACACTATCACTGTCACATTAATCCATGTCATGACAAGTCTATGAAATATCCACACTATCACTGTCACATTAATCCATGTCATGACAAGTCTATGAAATATCCACACTATCACTGTCACATTAATCCATGTCATGACAAGTCTATGAAATATCCACACTATCACTGTCACATTAATCCATGTCATGACAAGTCTATGAAATATCCACACTATCACTGTCACATTAATCCATGTCATGACAAGTCTATGAAATATCCACACTATCACTGTCACATTAATCCATGTCATGACAAGTCTATGAAATATCCACACTATCACTGTCACATTAATCCATGTCATGACAAGTCTATGAAATATCCACACTATCACTGTCACATTAATCCATGTCATGACAAGTCTATGAAATATCCACACTATCACTGTCACATTAATCCATGTCATGACAAGTCTATGAAATATCCACACTATCACTGTCACATTAATCCATGTCATGACAAGTCTATGAAATATCCACACTATCACTGTCACATTAATCCATGTCATGACAAGTCTATGAAATATCCACACTATCACTGTCACATTAATCCATGTCATGACAAGTCTATGAAATATCCACACTATCACTGTCACATTAATCCATGTCATGACAAGTCTATGAAATATCCACACTATCACTGTCACATTAATCCATGTCATGACAAGTCTATGAAATATCCACACTATCACTGTCACATTAATCCATGTCATGACAAGTCTATGAAATATCCACACTATCACTGTCACATTAATCCATGTCATGACAAGTCTATGAAATATCCACACTATCACTGTCACATTAATCCATGTCATGACAAGTCTATGAAATATCCACACTATCACTGTCACATTAATCCATGTCATGACAAGTCTATGAAATATCCACACTATCACTGTCACATTAATCCATGTCATGACAAGTCTATGAAATATCCACACTATCACTGTCACATTAATCCATGTCATGACAAGTCTATGAAATATCCACACTATCACTGTCACATTAATCCATGTCATGACAAGTCTATGAAATATCCACACTATCACTGTCACATTAATCCATGTCATGACAAGTCTATGAAATATCCACACTATCACTGTCACATTAATCCATGTCATGACAAGTCTATGAAATATCCACACTATCACTGTCACATTAATCCATGTCATGACAAGTCTATGAAATATCCACACTATCACTGTCACATTAATCCATGTCATGACAAGTCTATGAAATATCCACACTATCACTGTCACATTAATCCATGTCATGACAAGTCTATGAAATATCCACACTATCACTGTCACATTAATCCATGTCATGACAAGTCTATGAAATATCCACACTATCACTGTCACATTAATCCATGTCATGACAAGTCTATGAAATATCCACACTATCACTGTCACATTAATCCATGTCATGACAAGTCTATGAAATATCCACACTATCACTGTCACATTAATCCATGTCATGACAAGTCTATGAAATATCCACACTATCACTGTCACATTAATCCATGTCATGACAAGTCTATGAAATATCCACACTATCACTGTCACATTAATCCATGTCATGACAAGTCTATGAAATATCCACACTATCACTGTCACATTAATCCATGTCATGACAAGTCTATGAAATATCCACACTATCACTGTCACATTAATCCATGTCATGACAAGTCTATGAAATATCCACACTATCACTGTCACATTAATCCATGTCATGACAAGTCTATGAAATATCCACACTATCACTGTCACATTAATCCATGTCATGACAAGTCTATGAAATATCCACACTATCACTGTCACATTAATCCATGTCATGACAAGTCTATGAAATATCCACACTATCACTGTCACATTAATCCATGTCATGACAAGTCTATGAAATATCCACACTATCACTGTCACATTAATCCATGTCATGACAAGTCTATGAAATATCCACACTATCACTGTCACATTAATCCATGTCATGACAAGTCTATGAAATATCCACACTATCACTGTCACATTAATCCATGTCATGACAAGTCTATGAAATATCCACACTATCACTGTCACATTAATCCATGTCATGACAAGTCTATGAAATATCCACACTATCACTGTCACATTAATCCATGTCATGACAAGTCTATGAAATATCCACACTATCACTGTCACATTAATCCATGTCATGACAAGTCTATGAAATATCCACACTATCACTGTCACATTAATCCATGTCATGACAAGTCTATGAAATATCCACACTATCACTGTCACATTAATCCATGTCATGACAAGTCTATGAAATATCCACACTATCACTGTCACATTAATCCATGTCATGACAAGTCTATGAAATATCCACACTATCACTGTCACATTAATCCATGTCATGACAAGTCTATGAAATATCCACACTATCACTGTCACATTAATCCATGTCATGACAAGTCTATGAAATATCCACACTATCACTGTCACATTAATCCATGTCATGACAAGTCTATGAAATATCCACACTATCACTGTCACATTAATCCATGTCATGACAAGTCTATGAAATATCCACACTATCAATGTCACATTAATCCATGTCATGACAAGTCTATGAAATATCCACACTATCACTGTCACATTAATCCATGTCATGACAAGTCTATGAAATATCCACACTATCAATGTCACATTAATCCCTGTCATGACAAGTCTATGAAATATCCACACTATCACTGTCACATTAATCCATGTCATGACAAGTCTATGAAATATCCACACTATCACTGTCACATTAATCCATGTCATGACAAGTCTATGAAATATCCAACACTATCACTGTCACATTAATCCATGTCATGACAAGTCTATGAAATATCCACACTATCACTGTCACATTAATCCATGTCATGACAAGTCTATGAAATATCCACACTATCACTGTCACATTAACCCATGTCATGACAAGTCTATGAAATATCCACACTATCACTGTCACATTAACCCATGTCATGACAAGTCTATGAAATATCCACACTATCACTGTCACATTAACCCATGTCATGACAAGTCTATGAAATATCCACACTATCACTGTCACATTAATCCCATGTCATGACAAGTCTATGAAATATCCACACTATCACTGTCACATTAATCCATGTCATGACAAGTCTATGAAATATCCACACTATCACTGTCACATTAACCCATGTCATGACAAGTCTATGAAATATCCACACTATCACTGTCACATTAACCCATGTCATGACAAGTCTATGAAATATCCACACTATCACAGTCACATTAATCCATGTCATGACAAGTCTATGAAATATCCACACTATCACTGTCACATTAATCCATGTCATGACAAGTCTATGAAATATCCACACTATCACAGTCACATTAACCCATGTCATGACAAGTCTATGAAATATCCACACTATCACTGTCACATTAATCCATGTCATGACAAGTA